>NC_056728.1:1232872995-1233005495 GCF_019279795.1 Protopterus annectens
CTGTTGTACTGGACTTGCTGTAATGATTACTTGCAGTGTTCAAGCATTTTTGTTTCTGTTATTATTAACTTTCTACAGTGATGATTCGCAGTGATGAATAATATTTCAAACATTGTTCGTGGTTGTGAGTTGGTAAATGCATGTATGATAACAAGAATCCCACAATGTCACTATGGAATATCCCTCAGTTGTCTGCATACCTCTCAGCTGCCCAGATTTTCACACAATGTCCAGCTTTTTACCTCAAAATTTCAATCTGTTCCTCATAAAATTTTTGGTTTTCATGCCAATCACAAGAATGATCTGAGGAATTAAATTAGTAAATAATGTTCTACATTTGAGTTCCGGACTTCATATCCTTTAGAAAATCCATTTTAATACACACCCTGTTAGTCTAGCAACTTTTTAAGATTATAGGTTCATAGGTTCATAGGTTCATACTAGCCTATCTGCCCGAGGGCATTTATAAGCCTAGCCCATAGTTTTGTGGCTTACACCACCCCTTTAGTTTGGAGAAACTATGCCCATTATTTTGCTGTGCCTCTGTCGAGCAGTGACACTGAGGTAACCCCTGGGGTGTATCTGCGATCTCCCATCCATTGGTCAAGATTCCTCTTGAACAAGGCCAGCGAGGTGCTCTGCCTCACATAAACCGGGATTTTGTTCCAAGGCATAGGGAGTCTTTGGGTGATGAATCTATCCCTCCAGCACGTCCTATTAATAACCGTGTCGAGGTTTAAGTCTCCCGCCCTTGTGGCTCTGAGGGATCTAGATTTTTTGAGATGAAGCATGTTCATCAAATCTGGGTTTGACATGGCCTTGTATGTCAGGCATAGGTCACCTCTGAGCAAGCGGTAAGCAACTGAATATAACTGGAGTTCTTTCAGTCGGGCAGCATAAGACAGATTTTTGAGACCCTTTATCCTTTTGGTGAGGAACTTTTGTGGCCTCTCCAGCTGCTGCAAGTGTCAGGTCAGATACATTCCGAATGGGGCATTGTACTCGATCATTGGTCTGATGAGTGATGAGTATAGGGAGACTATGACTTCCCTTGATCTAGATGTGAATCCCTTCATGATAAGGTGGGCAATGTAGAAGGTCTTCCTAACTACTTTACTTTACTTTACTTTATAAGAGCAATACTTAAAATCTGTCCCTGTTTTGGGGTATTTGTACCTCCAGACTTCAGAGTTGTGTACTATTAATTGTTGCTTGACTAATTTTATATCATTGCGGGCTGACTTCAGAGTTGTGCACTGGTATTTTTGCTTCACTGTATAGTTTTTCAGATCTCTGCTGAAGGTGTTGTTTTTCCCCACCTCCCCCTATTTCTCTGTGTCTTAAGTTGGTATAACTGGTTTTACATCCTGTCTGTTATCTGACTATATCAAGGATTACTTGCATAAAATTAGACCCTGTTAGTAACAGCCTGCATATCATTGCTGGAGCCTTCCTGTGTCCTGACAGAGTGCTCTTCAAACTATCTGGAGATATACAGAGCTGAGTATATTTTTCTGGCACTTCAGAGTTGTGTACTATTAATTGTTGCTTGACTTATTTTATATCATTGCGGGCTGACTTCAGAGTTGTGCACTGTTATTTTTGCTTCACTGTATAGTTTTTCAGATCTCTGCTGAAGGTGTTGTTTTCCCCTACCCACCCTCCCTATAAATTTGGAGGCTTTTGCAGTTTCCCAGCCCCACTGTAGATTTGATCTGGGACACTCCCCCAGTCCCATCTCTTTACCTCATTCTACCTAATAGACTCCATCTGCACTTGTTTTTAGTCATTTTTAATTTAACTGCATTTTTTAAAACTGTTTGGTCTAACATTGCTACATACTCAAGTGTGCTAGCTTGCACTGTATTTGAATTGTTTTTACTGCTGTTTTAGCTACTTTTCTGCATATAGAAAAAAACTCTAAACCTGTTTCCTACCTTTCCTGTAACTAGTGTAGTCCAGATTCAGATTTGCTGTATCCAGGACTGTATGTAAGCTTCTGAGCCCCCCAGGCTTTCTGTGTTGGAGGGAAGCCTTCTAGCTTATCAGTGGGAGCGGTAAGCACTAGGTAACCTGTCTACCCCATAAGGAGTGGCTCTGGCCCAGAAATTGTAGTTATTGGCCATTTGGGCAGTTTTTCCATCTCTCTCAACTTTATGATTTAAAAGCCCGAATTTGCACTTGTTTCCCCCCTTTCCTGTAACTAGTTTAGTCCAGATACAGATTCTTAGTTTTAACACATAAATTTGCTTATTCGTGCTCAACACTTGTTCAGAACTTGTAAGCACTAAATAAGCTACTAATTACTATAGCACTCAACCTTCCACATTACCTAGAGGAAAACAGTTTTGGTACTTACTTTCCTCACTTGCTTAGAGAAAAACACCTCTTGTACTCACTTTCCTCACTTATCTAGAGTAAAATAGTTTTGTATTCAGGCATGTCCAAGGGTCAGCTCCCAGTGTTCTCTCCTGTCTATCTGATGAATCTGGGCATCTTGGAGCAATGTAGAAATTGCCTCATGTACACAGACAACCCTCTCCTCCTACCACCCAACACTACAACCTGTGAGAGATGCACTTATCTAGCCAATCTGGAGGTAAAGCTCTGTCCAACCAAGACTGAACTTGACAGTCAAGAAGAGAAGGTAAACACTTGCACCACACCACACTCATCACATAGTCTCACTAAATCTACACCACCAAAATCAACACATAGAAACAAAAAAACATTCATGGAGGCTTTCAATAATAATCTGCTCAAGCAACAGAGACCTCCAAAGCAGAAATGCAAGCAGCCTCCACCCCCAACACAACCCAAATGACACATAGCCCGCAGACTCAGTGTGCCACTCAACCACAGCCAATAGGGCAAAACAACGTACCTAAAACACTAGTCATAGGTGACTCTATAGTCAGGCACACTGATGCTCCACTCACCAGGCTAAATAAGGAGAAGGTTACTGTCAGCTACCTGTCAGGTGCCAGGATCCGCCACATAACCCATGTACTCAGGTCACTCCACAACAAGTACAAATATGACTCTGTCATTGTCCATGTTGGTGTGAATGATCTGAGACATACCTCCCTGGAGTACATGAAAAGAGACATGGAAAAGCTCTCTGATCTTGTAGCTCAGGCAGGTATGACCCTAGCCCTGAGTAGCATTCTGCCATCACCCAGAATGATACCGTAGTACAAGGATAAAATGATTGACTTCAACAATTGGCTAAACTTCTGGTGTCATTCTAAAGGGATCCAGTATCTGTCTGCCTGGTATGACATGGTCGACAGACCACGATGCTTTGCCAGAGATGGCCTGTACCTGTCACCCCTGGGATTCTGGATACTGGCTAAGGTTCTTGCTGCCCCTATAGTGCCTTTTTTAGGCAAGGTTCAACTGACAAATTCACCACCATAACAGGAACAGGCAAGCAAAAACTGAGGGTGATGCTACTCAATGCTAGAAGTCTAAATCTCAAAATGCACTCACCCGAGGCACTCCTTAAAATGGAGAGCATTGATATCTGTGCAATGACTGAGACCTGGTTCAAGGCTCCAGAGAGCACCCCTGCACCACCAGGCTATAACTCATACCACACTTTTCGGCCATGTAACCTGGACTAGAACACCAAAGGCAGATATCCACACCTCCAGGCTTGTTGCTCAGCATAATGCATCTGAGGTTATCCAAGTGCAACTAACTCTGGGCAAAACTGCGATCCAAATTGTAGCTTGCTACAGATCCCCCACCATGCCCCAGAATTCCCACTCCTCTTTTCTTGATGTACTAGAAAATATTAGGGTTCAACCAAACACCCTAATAATGGGTGATTTCAACTACCCCACCATTAACTGGGAAAACTATTCATGTACCAACTCCTTCGCTCAACACTTTCTGGAATTCATAAACTCCAATGCCCTGGATCAACTTTTCCACACCCCCACCAGGGGCAACAATATCCTTGATCTAGTCATTACCAACATGAGTGACGGGTGTTCCACACCTGAAGTCAATACCTCATTGGTCCGATCCGACCATAAGCTAATCACCCTAGATATCCACATCCTGCCCCCACCCCCCATTAAGGAAGCCATGGTAAAAAATTTCTCCAAAGCCAACTTCATGCTTCTTAAGACAGAAGTGGTGAACTTCATGACACCCATGCAGATGGACAATACAGTTACGACTACTGAATCCTATACAATTGCACTTTATAAGTACTTACACGAGTGCATGGATCATGCTTTCCCAAATAGAACCAAGATGCTATCCTGCAAAAAAAGGAAGCCAATCTGGTGGTCCCCTGACATAAACAAACTGTACAACAGATGGAAGAAACTGTTACAAAAGAGAGTAAAATCCCATGAGTGGAGGAGCTCCCTGGTCAGCCTCAGTAAGAAGCTGCGATCCCTGATAAAATCCTCCAAAGCTAATTATGAAAACAAAATTGCCACTGATTCTAAAGACAACCACAAAGCATTCTATAGCTATGTCAAGAATCTCAATGGCAACATTCAGATCTGCTCTGAGTTACAGCACAATGGCACTAAATATACAGAACCAACTGATATTGCCAACATCCTGGCAGATAGGTTCAGTAATAACTTTACCCCCCTCTCACCCCCTAAAGCACCCATCTCAATACCAGGAGAATGCAAAGTTTCTGTAATCACGGCTGCACAGGTAAAAACCACACTCTCTAAAACCAAGAACACAGTGGCCATGGGACCAGACAACATCCCAGGCTGTGTTCTACATGAACTACAGAATGAACTGGCACTCCACCTAAGTACCATGTTCAATCATAGCTTCACCTCAGGCTTTTTGCCCGCTGAATGGTGCACAGCAATGGTTATCCCACTCCACAAGGGGGGAGCCACCATGGACCCCGGGAACTGCCACCCCATTAGCCTGACAAGCCTGGTCTGCAAGGCCATGGAATGTATCATCATGGAACTTATAAACAAAGACATTGGTAATCTCCAGACTCTGGATGCCACCCAGCTCGGGTTTGTAAAATGCAGATCATGTCTCCTAAACCTGATAGATTTCTTTGAAGCAGTCGCCAAAATCATAGACAAGGGTAAGGTGGTTCACACAGCCTATCTAGATCTTGCCAAGGCTTTCAACACCATCCCCCACTCTGGAATTATAGATAAACACACTAAACTAGGTATAAATCCCTATGTTACAAGATGGGTTGCCAACTGGCTCACTGACAGAACCCACACTGTGAAAGTAGCAGACTCCAAATCCAACTTCAGACCAGTGACAAGTGGAGTATCACAGGGTTCAGTCCTGGGTCCTCTCCTGTTTGGTATCTACTTCTCTGAAGTACAGGCTAACACAGAAGGTCTTTGGCTAAGGAAATTCACAGATGACTGCAAACTAGGAGCTATAATCAAAACTCCTAACAATGTGGACATCCTACAAAAGGGCCTCACTGAGACAGATGCCTGGTGTCAAAGCCATGACCTCAAGCTCAATGCCAAAAAGTGCATTGTCATCCCCTTTGGTAAAAACTCTGTACCCATGAACAACAACATAGGCGGTAGTATACCTAACACTGAAAGTGTGATAAGAGACCTTGGGTCACAGGCGGACAGTAGTCTCTCCTTTGATAATCACATTGTCACAGTAGTCAGAAAATCCTTCTACGTGGCACATCTCATCACAAAAGGTTTCTCATCCAGAAAAAAAGAGGTCATTGTTCCCCTCTACTCATCACTCATTAGACCCATTATAGAGTATGTATGGTATGTACCTCACAAGACATCTACAACAACTGGAAAGGCCACAGAAATACCTCACAAAGAGGATTACCGGCCTCAAACAGATGCCCTATGCAGACCGTCTCAAAAAACTCCAGCTTTACTCCGTCGCATATCGATCTCTGCCTAACATACAAAGCTATGTCAAACCCAGAGCTGTTGGACATGCTCCACTTAAAGAAATCCCAATCCCTCTGAGCTACACACTCTAGGGACCTATACCTTGTCACCACAATAAACAGAACATGCCGGAGGGATAGATTCCTGTCCCAGAGACTTCCCATACTCTGGAATAAACTACCTATCTATATCAAACAAAGCTCCTCATTAGCACTCTTCAAGAAAAATGTTAATGATTGGATGGGAAATAGGAAATTCACCCCAGGGATCACTTCTGTGGCTCTGCTCGACAGTGGCACAGGAAAATAATTTTATTGGATGGCAAAAGCCAGGGTACCTTTTTGACTGGGCTTGTATAGGCCCTAGGGCCGATAGCCTAGTACCTACCTATGAACCTATGAACCTATCATAGGAGACTTTGTCCAGATTTCTTGGGCTAAGAGGCTAAGAAGTATGGCTGTCTATATGCTGCCTTTGCAACACTGTGATGCTCTGCTAGGAGCTGTCACGCAATGACCCCTTACCTTTCCTATGCCTTTCAGTATTACATACACAAGGGGTACAGCTTGCCACAGTATGACCAACAACAGTCTTCACAGCACCTTGTCATAACAGACAGTGGCCCCAGATAGCGTAGTTCACCCAACCCAAATCATTTTTTTTTTTTTTTTTCAAATCAACTTTCATGCTAAGGCTTATCATTTGTTTTGATTTTAACAATTACTCAGCAGCCTCCAGACTTCAGCAGTTGTATCATGTTAAGAATCAAGAAGATAGTACATGCCCTGATATTTTTACAGTAAAAAAAACACATTTTAATGTTTCTGTAAATGTCATAGAACAGAAGTACAGACATTAAGCTTGTTATTGATACAAGAAGTAATAAAATCCATTAAGATCCCAAAACTGGGGAAATGGGGAGGCTAGGCTAGACAAGTGGACCTTATCTGCCATCAAAATCTTACATTTGAGTAAAAGATTGCTTCCAGTGGTGTAGGATGTGGATCATACCACCCTTGCACAAAGGTGGTGCCACTACTGACCCTGGAAACTATTGCCCCATTAGCTTGACAAGTCTGATCTGTAAAGCCATGGAGCATATTATTGTGGATCTCATAAACAAGGACATAAGCAATCTCCAAGCACTTGACCCACCCAGTTCAGATTCATCAACGGCAGATCTTGCCTGTTGAACCTGGTTGACTTCTTTGAATCTGTCACCAAGGCCTTGGATAAGGGGAAAGTCAGTACATACAGCTTACCTTGACTTGGCCAAGTCCTTTGACACAATCCCTCACTCGGGCATCATCAAAAAGCTAACACAACTTGGTGTAAATCCCTGTCTCATCAGGTGGGTGGCCAACTGGCTCACCGACAGGACCCTCAAGGTCAAAATAGGCACCTCCACCTCTGATAGCAGACATGTCACTAGTGGAGTTCTCCAGGGGTCTGTCCTGGGACCCCTGACATCTACTTCTCAGAGGTCCAGGCAAAGACAAAAGGCCTGTGGCTGACCAAGTTTGTGGACATCTGTAAGTTGGGTGCTGCCACTGACTCTCCAAATGATGTTAACAAACGCAAAAAAAGTATCATCGTACCATTTGACAAAAACAAGACCCCTACTGATTGCCCCATCAATGGCAACCCTCTAAGTACACAATCTGTGGTGAGAGACTGGGGTACTCAGGTTAACAACAATTTCACACTCAAACATCATGGAGTAGCAGTGGTCAGAATAGCCTTTTACTTGACTCATATCATAAGTAAAGGGATTGCATCCACAAAAAAGGAGGTCATTACCTCTCTATACTCCTCCCTCATTAGACCAATAATTGAGTATACCTCCCCATTTGGTATGTACCTCTCCAAACATCTGAACTCACTGGAAAGGCCACTGAAATACCTCACAAAGAGAATCCATGGCCTCCAACACCTGTTCTATGTGGACAGGCTCAAATCACTATCACTCTGCTTGGTATCATACAGATTGTTCACAGATGATCTGTGTCTCACCTACAAGGCAATCTTGGACCCTGCCCTACTAGAGTTGCTCCATGTCTGTAAGTCTAACTCATCATGCATTACCTGCTCAAAAGGTCTGAATCTATTAAGTGAAATCAACAAAACCTGCTGGAAAGAGAGGTTTGTCTCCCAGAGGCTTCTCCATCTCTGGAATAGACTTCCCATAGACGTTAAACAAAGTATCTTTACTGACTCTCTTCAAGTGCAACCTTGATGAGTGGATGGGAAACCACAAATTTGTCCTGGGGGATTCCACCTGTGTCCATCACTGACACGGGTGACAGGTGCTGACTGAGGTTTCTTTTTTGGGATAAACTATTGACCTGGCTTGTAAGGGCCCCAGGGCTATTAGCCTAGTAACCTCCTATGATCCTATGAAAAGAAGTTGTGCATAAACTCACTGGGGAGTCAAAAAGACACCTAAATTAAGGGCTAAGATAAAAAGGCCATGTTTCCATGATGTTTTATTTTTGAGATTCAGACACATGTCAGCCATAATGAGGAAAGACGTCATTATCAACTAATCTGTGTGTCTCTGGATCACTTTTAACTACCTCAACTGCAGATCAGCATTTTCCTGTGGTGATTAACAATTGCAGTCAATGCATTGTGTTAGTACAGGCAGGCTCCCATTGACTCTCATACACATATTCAAACACACACTCACACACACACACACACACACACACACACACACACACACACACACACATATATATATATATCACGTACCCCATACCTAAAGTTTTATTTTTCCTGTGTAAATCACAGATGATTACAGTCAGTTATTAAGATCAGGCATTAGATTTTCATGCTTCCATAAATAAGTGGTTTTGCAAAAGTTGTTGTTCTAGCATTTTTCTAAATTTGTAAGAGAAATGCTTAAAATCCATCCCTGAGTGTTTGTCTTTGTCCCACCATTGATTTTGGTTTTGCTGGATTTCTTGCTCTAAGAGGATGAGACTTATGCTTTATGTTCCCTATCCTTTTCCGTAATCACTCAGAAAATGTTGCTGGCATTGAATAATGCCTGAACTCATCCTAACAAAACCCTTACTGCACTAACTGGTAGTGCAATGCTTTAATGCTGATGTTTCCCGTGGCAAGGGAGCGTCTAGCAGTTCCCCACTGCACAGTGTGTTTTTTTTTTAATGAACTGCTTTTACGGCCTGATATATATATATATATATATATATATATATATATATATATATATATATATATATATATATATATATATATATATATATATATATATATATAGAGAGAGAGAGAGAGAGAGAGAGAGCATCCTTGGTATCCAGTATTCCCCGCTCCAGCCCACATTGTCTTTCTTTTTTTGTGTTTTTTTTTTCATTTTAACGTCCCTTAAACTACATTGTTAAAATGTTTTTTCTAGTGTCTAGTGTTCCCCCTTGATACGTAATTAGTTTAACTATTTTTTTAAATAACTTTACTGAGTTATCACTTGAGACATTAACAAACATACATTTATATAATATAATTAAACCATATTAACATGTTCACATTTACAAACATTACATATATTGTTCTATATCACATACATAACATAAACATCACATATATTGTTATATATCCAACATTCTAGGCAACATTACATACATTATCAGTTTCCTGCCTTCTCTTAAACCTCATTCCTCCTCCAAAACATTCTTCTGCATGTATTGTTTCCACAATTTTCATTTTCTATGTAATTTACTCCTACCCTTTTCAAAATATCCCACTCCCTGTTCTTTTATCTCTGTTACAATATTCATTACTTCAAGTATACTGGGTTTAGATTTTGATTTCCATTTTCTAGTATTTTTTTTGACAGCCACCAGAATTAAACTTAACAATGTCTAGGCAATTCAGATCCTGTATCCAGCTCAAAAGTAGTAAATATAGTAACAGAGATAAAACAACTGGAATTGAGATCTTTAGAAAAGTGTAGGAGCAAACTACATATGAAAAAATGGAAATTGTGGGAACAATACATGCAGGGGAGGAATGAGGCTTAAATGAAGGCAGGACTTAAATGAGCTATGTAATGTCTGACTGAAAAAGATTGGGTAGATTCTAAGTTATGTATAATGTTTGTAACTGGGAGTGTGTCAGTATGGATCGTGATGTAAAATGCTTACAACTAGGATTGTGCCGGTGTGGTTTGTTTTCATTTGTATAACTGTATGATTGCCCGTGTTGTAAGTGATAGTTTAATAAAGATGTTTCTTGTCTAAAAAAAAAAAGAAAAAAACGCCAGGAAATGAATAATTTATGTAAACTTGCTTAGGTTATATGGCATATAGCAATATACTGTATGTGAAGTAAAATGCTTGTTATGTTAATTATAGTGTAATTACTTTTATATGAATGTAAATTTGCCTGTGTCACAAGTGATAATTCAATAAAGGTGTTTGGAAAAAAAAATAATTTCCTTAGTTACACTCATTTGCTCACCCAGTATTCTTGACAGAGTACTCTGCAGCGATTTTTTAAAGTCTGCCAACTCACTACTCTCCCAAAACATATTTATTTAACATTTTGTTTACCAGGAAAGTCCAATTTGGAACAAAGCCAATTTTTAGCAGAGGCCTGGGGTGAAATGCTCCAGATGCATGCCTTTGTAAGTGGAGCACTCTAAGGAAACACACACAAACACAGAAAGCACATGCAGACTCTGCACAGTAGGTACCCCAGTCAAGAATCGAACTAGAAAACGTCTTGTTGTGAGGTAACAATACAACCACTGTACCACTGCACAATCCCATATGTTCCCAGTTACCTCTTTCTTCCCCATTATATTGCCAATATTTGCCATCTACCTGGGGAAAAATTATTTGGAGACTTCTTGGGGTATAAAAGTATCTATGCAAACACTTCCAGGCAAAAATTCTAAATCTTCTAGACTTTGTTGCATATTTGGGAGTTATACATTATGTCCTCTCATTGTTTCTATGCAAATTGCATACCTAATCTCTCTTCTCAATATTTTCTGACCTCTTCTGATTGATTCCTACAGTTTTTTTTTGCAATATGTTATATGCCCTGCTATTCCATTTTTTTAACAGTAGCTTTTGTTCTAAATTCAATTAAAAACTCAACCAGTGCAGGTCTTTCATTTAGGATCCCCTATGCCTGTCTCTTTGTCTATATGCTGATATTAACCCCTGATAGGGAATGCAATCATTAGCCTGAAATCCAAATGTCTTCTTGGGCTCTTTTGATTCTATTACTTTTCCTTCTCTAATTTAGGTTTATTTATTGTTCAGGCATGATATGACAGAGTAATTTCTGGTTTATAGCATTTCTTTCCAATTCCTGTTAGGTTTAAGTGATGTTAAGGCATGTGATAACAGTGTAATCCCTGTTGGCTAGTGTTCCCCTGACCCAATGTTGCAGACTTTGGTATTAGACTAGGAGATTGTAGAATTATGACAGCAACCCCAACTGTCACACCCATCCACACATACATACTCACTCATTCATTCCACACACACATACACTCACACACATACACCTAGCCTACCCCTTCACTTACTTCCCAGGCAGACACAGACTCACACATGCAGCCCCTCACATACACTCCACTAACACTAACTGACCTCTAATCTCCCTTGCACTTACCTGTATCACAAGTGGCCAGGATCTGCCATGCTAGTTTACACAGCTGAGTGATTCTTTGAATTGTGTGCGCCTTAACACAAACATGAAGAGCACATAGTTAGTTAGAATATGACTCTCCCCCAGAATACTTCATTAACAACTGGCAGGGCCACAGAGACAGTCCACTGCAGTGCTGCACATCTTTGTCTAAAAGTGCTGCTGTAAGGCCATCTATGACTACAAAAGATTTACCGTCATGTGTACGCCTTATGTATACCTTGAGGTCATTTTTCTGAATTTTATCAACAGATTTTGATGGTAGACAAGGGCCACTTGGCTAGCCTATCCTGTCCATTTCCCTAGGTACTTGATAAGCTGCATATTCTACTCAACTAAAGTTATGTTTCCAGTTCATGGAAATGAGATGCCCATTAATCCCCATCACTGCTCAGAGATGGGGCAAGACCTGAGTTGGGCACCAGCTTTCAGACATTTTGACTGAGGTTCTTCAAAGTGAGATATCATGGCTGGAGAAGGAGAGGGTAGTGCTCCTTTTAGGGTGCAGAGGTGACATGAGGTGGAGGAGGAGTCCAAAATATTTAGGGACCTCCTCCACAAGGATTACTGCAAGATGCTCTGCAGCAAGACATTAAAGTGCCTCAGTATAAGACTGAAGCTTGGAATGGTTTAGCCTAAGCTAAGGACCTCAGGGCCAATACCTAGTAACTTCCTATGATCCTATCACTCATGCCACTGGCATCGCAGTCATGGGGTAACAGTGCAATCACCATTACAGTGACATGAGGTGCCACAATCCTGACCTCCCACACCAGTGGGAGGATGAAGTTAGAAGCACAACTTAATCTTAGCTACACATATAACCTGCCACTGTATGCCATCCACAGATATTAAAGTACTGAAGAACTCGAAGTGAATAGACAGCTGCAATGGTGACTGTTGGGGCACCAAAGACAACACTGAAGTGAGTATACTGACTTCAGACTTTATAGCTTTTAATATTAACAGTAGTAGGAATTCATTCTCAAACAGTATCACTTTAAACATGGCTGCCAGTTATCTGATCATTGGCATAGGTTAAACGCAGCAATATGACTGCTTAATGTTCTTAGTGTGTTTGTACATGTATCCTGTCATGTACTTGGGCAAGTGAGTCAGGATGAAAAGGGTCTGTTCTCACACTGGGAAGATGCTTGTGGGTTCCAAGCCCCAACCCCACCCCACCCACTATATTAAAAAATACTGAAGCTGAGTTTTCTGTCTCATTAAACTAACTGTAGCATTAGACAGACAAAATATATATCAGCAACATTTCTGAGCGGGTGGACATCTGTGTGATGGACAATCTTTGTCAATATACTAATTCCCTTCAGTTATAACCTGACAGTGAAAGGTATGCATGAGCAGCATGATTTCTTTGTATCTGAACATTTGCCTCAGACATCATTTCTGTATCTTGGACTAGAAAACCCTGCTAATTTGTCCAAGTAGCTTATCACATTAATGCTGCATTGGTCAAAATGCAGATGATGATAGTTCAGGTCTGCCTCTCAGCTGAGAAGTGTCTGCTGGTCCTTCAAGTATATTAGATTTAATTATATCATAGTCAGAAAATACATATATCAGCTTAAATTTTTCATTGTATTTATACTTCTATTTCCCCCACCCATATTGTTGTTATATTTTCTATTACATACATTTATTTTCCCCCAGATTCACTAATCCTCCATCTAAGACTTAATAAGTCTTACTCGGAGGCTGCAGTTGAACAGTTTGATGTCAGCGTGCCATGAATATGCATGAGGGCACGCTGACTCAACCGTAAGTCTTACACGGACCGTGTAAGAAAGCAGGGGGCGTGTCCGACTGCCGAGCAGTCTAAATGTCCATGCCCCTGCAAGTATTTTAAAACGAAACAAAGCACACACAAGAGCAAGTCTGCTCAAATGTCCCTGCACCCAACACCACACTCCCTGATATTATAAATCCCTATCACAGTTCTAAAACGCAAAACATTAAATATATTTTTTTAAATCCCCAAAATAGCTGCCCCTATTTGCGTGTGTGTGCGCGGGTGTGCCTATTGCTTAGCTAGAGTTAGCAATTCTGACATGGAAGAGCATAAGAAAGAATGTTAATATAAATCACACCAAATAGCAATAGTGTAATGGTAGAGCGTTTGCACAAAGAAGAGGCATTCATGGTTTGAGTCCCACCACTCCGCTTCATATTTATTTTTGAAATCAGTATATGAAATAATACCTGACAAATATTTTAAACATTACTAAAAAGCAGTGAAATGGCCAATGTATCAGTGAACAAAATAAATATTTTAAAGGATCCTGATATAAAATTGCCTGCAGTTAAGCAGCGCTTCACCCAGCACAATAGAGTTGCCCGTAGTTGACTCGCGCTTTTCCTAGCGCAATAGAGTTGCCCATTGTTTCATGGCACTTTAACCAATGCAATAGAGTAGCCGATAGTTCAATGGCACTTTACCCAGTGCAACGTGTTTGCGCGGACGTGCGCGCCGCACCAACCAGGGCACCGTAGGGCACCCAGGAGCAACGTAGAGCAATGTTGCTTAAATGCAGCCACACCCCCTAGCCTGTCTGGATAGTATGAAAATAAAATGAATGACAAGATTCGAACCCAGGACTCGGTGCATCAGAAGCAAAGTACAGAACCACTAAGCCATGACAACATAAGGAAAACAGCCACTATTAACAGTCATATACGTACGAATGGTAGTTTAGCCCCACAGGTGGGAATACACGCCATAACTGATTGTAGCTCACATCTGCAGTTAGAATGTCTGGTGTCTGAGAGGGAACACGCTTCCGAGTGCAACGTTGGGGCATCGAGGAGTCCAAATACATGGTTTGGCTCCTTGTCCACCGTCACGGGTCAAGACTCCTGCAGGGCCAGTTCCAAGGGACGAAGTACAAGGCAGAGGCTTGGAACCGGTTAGCTCTTGACCTCACCAGTCCCACAGGCGTTCCTCAGACTGGTGAGCAGGTCCATCACCACTATGCAGACCTGAAGAGACGAAAGCAGGACCACCTGAACCAATGGATACAGGAGGCCCATGGGATGCGGGATGCCCCACAACTGAGTATGTAGCCATGGAATGCAGTATGTAAGAATTGATAATGGAGTGTGTATAACAGATAGGTATGTCTCAATATCCCGTCATTTACTTTACAGCTGCAGGTGACCGTGCTACGAATCAGCAAGCCTATGCTGATAGGCTGCTAAGGCTGCACCACCAGGCAGGTTAGTGATTATTCTGCATGTATTGTTATATAAACTATGGGAGAGAGCATGAAAGAAAGTGTTGTAGTCCAATAATACAGCCATAAAATTTCCTGAATAAGTCCTCTGCATGTCCTGTCAGATAAAAACGTCAGAGAGGCAGAAAAAGAGTGTAGAAACCCATTAAGAAAGGCAACATATGTCTGGAATAATATCTCTGCAGGCACTGTTATATAAAATAAGTAAGTGAGCCTGAAAAAAGATTGTTCTAACCTATTAATAAAGGTATTATATGTCTTGAACATGTCTGCCATATACACTGTTAAAACAAATAAAGGAGTGAACCTGTGGAAAAGTGTGTAATGTTATTAATAAAGGTCTAAAACCCAGAGTGTGTCTGTGTCACAGAGTCTGAAATGTTGTTGTACCCTTGCAGTATACAAACAGTATTGTTTGAAAAGGTGCTGGCAGCCTAGAGTTGTGCAGTCCCATATAAAGTGGGTGATGGAAGTACTAGTAGCTGTGAAACAAATATACAGTCCACAACAGGCAGTTACTGGCTGGCATGAATAAGTAAACCTGGCACACGTGTAGCATGTTATTTTCTCCCCAGAAATGTGAGTGTGTGTCAAGAAATGCAGGGTTCTGTACAAATCAAAGTGAAAATGTCATGTGAAAACTTCCCAGATATGTAGATAAAGAAATATAAATGCAATCAAGAAATATGTAGCAGTAATATTTGCATCCTGAACAGTTAGTATGTCAGATATCGGTCAGGCATATATTGAACTAGCCAAACCCAGTACACAACCTAATGTATGGTGGCAAGTGTAATAATACAGGTAGGGGATATACACTTGCAGTCACCAGGAATGTAGTGTAGACTAAAAGGTCATTATAAGATGTTAACCGAGGTTTTTTATACAGTCTACTGTATGTGCATAAACCATGTAATTCCACACCTCAATGGGTATGTGTAATCTTAAATATTTGTTGGGACATATGTCCTATTGTTCTATAAATATTTGCATTCATGTTGATGCATGTGCCCTGTTTAAACACCACAGTCATGGTGGCCTGTTGCTACCAAACATCCCCGCATGCTGTTGGAATAACCACTGTGGTTCAATATATGCATGTGTTATGCTTGCTGTTCAACTGTTGTACCCTTGGTGTGTTGGGTTAATGGGAATATTACTGCATGCTGTTACAACTAATCTGGAATGTTTTGCTTATGTTGTAATTAAACACACCTAATCACAGAACATATGGGAAGGACGGTCCCAGCGGACCCACCTGTCCCTCCTCAGCCGGCGAGTGCACCTGGCACCAGCAGGTCTGGTGCCCAGCCCAAAATCCCCTCCTCCATTGGTCCTGTGCCACCTGTGGGTGGAAGCACTGCAGGGGATGGGGCTCATCCCCCCGTGCAATCATGGGTGGAGAAGGGCCACTTGTCACCCTTCAAAGGGTCCGGGCTGTGGTGTGCAGGGAGATCCAGCGTTCAGTTGCTGATCCCCTATGCAAGCTTGAGGCAAGAGTGGCGCATCTCATGGGTGGGACTGCCCGTCCTACGCAGCCCCCAGCACAGCCACCCTTGGGGCTGTGAAGGTTCAGTGGTGGCTGCCCATGGGTGGGGATCTCAGTTCCACTGTTACCATCTGTGGGCTCATGGGCTTGTGATTTCCAAACATCCGAACCCGTCAATTGTGTTCACCCACCCCATGTGTCATACAGCACCCCGTATGCATCTTGTCTGTTTACCTTCCCAACCTACCTCCCCGGACATACCTACTTCCTCTACCTCACTTCCCACTCTCACCTGAAAAAAAAAAGGGCAATCTATACCCACAAAAAAATTACTCACCATACATAGCTGCCCATTTCGCACACATGTCCATCAGACAAACATGTAAGCTGATAATTATAATTGGCAGTACAACATACTTTGCTGTCCTCACCCCTCTTCCAGGGGTGGAAGGTTTCAAATTTCACTCCAAATCCATTGCATATGCACAGCTGTTGCTGTTAAAGAAATGGGCAGCTATGGACCTTCCCTAGACCCGTCCTGCACATCCCGAGCTTGTTTACCTACTGTGTGTCCCTTTTTGTGCTCCCTTTTTCACCACTTTCCTACCTCCCCATTTTCTTTTCTTTAAAAGAAATTAGCGCGGGGGTTAGTGGGAGTGAGCACTTTTAAGCAGTAGTTAGCGGGTTTGCACCAGTGTTCACATGTGTGCGCTTAGCTAAGCATCGCTAAGCGTCACGCAAACCCGCTTACAACTGCTTAAAATTGCCTAAGTCACTCCATAGCAGGGCCCTTGTACTGCTCATCAGCAAAATAAAATACCCCTGGCAGTCTCGAACCCCAGACCTTGGACTCACAACACTGCAGGAAGTACCACTAAGCCACAGCAGATATACAATAATGTGGTGCTGAAAGAAATATATCATGCATTACAATGAGGGAATGTAAAGGGTGAATAGGAATGGCATAACACAAATCTTGTTCTGTGGCCCTTAACCAGCAAGTGTTGTGGAATTGCATGGCATGACTGTGAAAAGAGAACCAGCCATGCTAGTAGGGAATAATGTTACAGTAGCACCTTACAAACCACACACAGTATCAGAACAGGATAAACACTGGCATATTTGAATAGGTCAGAGGCCAGACCTCCCAACTGTGACTGATTTACAGGGATGTCCCTGATTTGCAAACAAATGTTAGCTGTGCCCCTCTGACTCCCTGTGAAATGTACTAACAGTAGGCAGAAAGGTGGGGAATCTCACTTAATGAAAAATGTCAATAAGTGAGAGTAGACACTGCTTGCACATCAGAAAAGGTGTAGTAATACATATGCTCCGAATCCCCCAAAGTCTCAACAGCAAAATATCTGAAATATATCACCGGTGTATCCCACTTACATGTACCTTTCCCTGAGGCTGTTCAAATATTTACCTGAGAGTATCTGAGGCCTGGAAGTGTCAGAAACACACATGCATATCAGCTTGTCTGCTGTTACACACTCAGCAAATAGCTGTAGAATGAATTCCACAAGCATGCCCGTATGTAGAAGTACACCACAGAAATATCAAAGGATGTAGCCATGTACTGCTAGCAACCACCAGTGACAATGCCATTGTTCAGGTGCTGAAAAGACTGGTGTGGTACACAGTCAAAGGATACTAGGCTAACCTCTGCCTACCATCTGGATATGTCCACAGGTGGGAGCTACTGAGACAGACTAATATCCTTCATAGACTAACAGGTACACATCAACTCTGCATGTTCAGCAAGATAAACAGCACACGATAATAAATAATGCTCTCCGCAGTTCTGCACCCTTACCCAAAAGTACCATATACCTGTGTAGTCAGGCACACCCACAGGTGTAGGTAGGCATACACAGTACTGAAATATGTCCAGTTGTCCTGAGCAGACTGTATTAATGTCAACACAAACAAACCACAAACTGTTGAAGAAGTAACGTACTAATGACAGTATAGCAGTTCACAAACAGTGCATGTGCCTGATATTCATAATTGGTAGTACAACATACTTAGTTGTCCTCACCCCTCTCTCAGGGGTGAAGGTTTCAAATTTCACTCCTAATGTATTGCATATGCACATCTGTTGCTGCTAAAGAAACGGGCAGCTATGGACCTTCCCCACACCCATCCTGTACATCCCGAGCTGGTTTCCCTACTGTCTTCCCCACTTTGTGCACCCTTTATCACCACATTCCTATCTCCCCATTTACTTTTCTGTGAAAGAAATGAGCGCATGGGTTAGCGAGAGTAAGCACTTGTAAACAGTAGTAAGCGGGTTTGCACCAGTGTGCGCATGTGTGCGCTTAGCTAAGCATCGCGCAAACTCATGCAAACCCACTTACAACTGCTTAAAATTGCCTTAGTCACTGTGTATGACAGGGACCTTGTACTGATCAGCAGCAAAATAAAATACCCTTGTCAGTCTCGAACCCTACACCTTGGACTCAGCAGTCTGCATGAAGTACCACTAAGCCACAGCAGATCGACAATAACTTGGTGCTGTAAGAAATATATCATGCATTACAATGAGTGAATGTAAAGGGGAAATAAGAAAGCCATAGGAACACATTGCAATAACTACAGTTGTATGCCAGTTAATTTTCTAATTCGAAAAGAAAGTACATACTCCCATGTATCCAGTGTTAGCATTTGGAGGTGTGAGTAAACTTACACACTGAGAAGAGTCCACTGGAAGAAGCAACAGTCAGGTTTCAGTACAACATGCATATCACTGGCTACAACCCTCGCTTCAGATATGAGACATATACCAAACTTCTGACTGAAACAACAGTTTCCACAGCAAACAAGCATGGGCCCCACCTAGCACAACTGAAAGAGCTATGCCTACCTAACCTAGCATTTTATAGCAGTGTCCTGCAATCACAGTGAGTACTGCAATTACCACACAGCAGGCTGCATGCAATTACTAAATGGTAGGCACCAATTGGTGCAGAGGCCATCATATGCACATGTTCAGATACTTAGAAAAGCAGCCTGTACTTGCTGTCCACACATGCAATAATATCATTGCACCAAATGAGAGAGAGAGAAAGAGAGACAGACAGACAGACAGAGACAGACAGACAGAGACAAACAGGCTGTAAGAGACAGACACTGAAAAGAAGGACCAACACACAGAGGAAACCAAAACCAAAAAAAAAAAAAGCAACAGTTACAACAGACGGAGATGAGGAATACAAAGGTAAGGTATGTACCAGATATGTATTTGCAGGCATCCGAATGATGTGTCTGAGGGGTACTCTACATACTGTGAATCATCCATATTTGGCAGCAGTCCGTATCCATATGTATATGCACATGTGCATAGGGCAAGGGACATACTGCAACTGTTAGTGAAGACCAGACATATATATGTTGTTGAAGGTTGATATGTGCACAAATGTATCTAGGTTGTAGTGTGTGGCATTGCAGACAGCAAGCAGTGCCGGTATATGTCATGTGGTGGTTAAACACTGTGGGACTGAGCTACAGGCAGTGAGGCCTGCTACAGCTATACGGCCTGAGGACAGCAAAATGCATTCTGCACAACACTGTGCAATATTATTACATAATCATATGTCTCACAACTGTTGCATAATTGACATCCCCACCATGAAAGGTGGGCAGTATATGTGCCTATATGTGCATCTAAATGTACAGCAATGGCTGTATACATGCATGTGTGTGTGTGCATATATATATATATATATATATATATATATACATATATATATGTGTGTGTGTGTGTTTATATATATATATATATATATATATATATATATATATATATAGATATAGATATATTGATATATAGATATAGATATATATACATATATAGGTATATAGATATATAGATATGGATATATATAGATACATATATACATATATAGATATATATATATATAGATATATATGGATATATATATATATATATATATATATATATAAATATATATATATATAGATATATATATGGATATGTATAGTTGTATTGATATGTATAGATATGTATTGATATGTATAGCTATATATAGATATGTATAGCTATGTATAGCTATGTATAGATATGTATATATATATATATATATATATATATATATATATATATATATACACACACACATATATATATATATATATATATATATATATATATATAGAGAGAGAGAGGGAGACATGGGGTCATACGTACTGCAACAGGTGCCTGTTGACCAAGGCATGGACTGAACACCAGTGTTGGTATTGCAGTGCCATACCCCATTCCAAAACACTTTACTCAGTAACTACCACATAGGTGGTAGCCTGCCTAACACTGAAGGTGTCAGAAGGGAACATGGGACACAGGTGGACAGTAGCCTCCCCTTTGATAATCACAGTGCCACACTAGTCTGGTAATCTGTCTACGTGGTATGTGTCATCACAAAAGGTGTGTCATCTAGGGACATATAGGCAGTGTTCCCCTCTACTCATCACAATGCCCCATGTGGTATTTTCCTCACGACAACTTCAGCAAGTGGAAAGGCCACAGACATGCCTCACAAAGAGTAATACTGCCCTCAAACACATGCCCTATGCATACTGACTCACAAAACCACAGCTAGAGTGCATTGCATACCGCCCACCCAGAGGTTACCTCTGCCAGACATACAGAGGTATGTCACACCCATAGAAGTCAGCCAACCACCATGTCAACACCTCACAATCCCTCGGGGCCACATGACCTAGGGCCCTAATCCTCGCCACCTCACTAAACAGCACATGCTGGAGGTACAGGTTCCTATCCACAAATATGCCATACTCTGGAATAAACCACCCAGCATTAACAAACAAGGCTCCTCATTAGCAGATGTTATACATACCCCTGATGATTGTTTGGGAGATAGGTAATATGCCCTGGGAGTCACCTCTGTGTATCCGGTTGACAGGAGCATGTGAAATGACATTACATGTGTGTCAAAGGCCAGGGTAGCATATGGCTAGGCTGCTCTAGGCCCTAGAGCCAATAGCATATTATCTACCTATGACACAATGCACATACACATGTACTCAGTGCAATACCTGCTATGTGAGGTGGAATGCGTGTGACAGTGAATGTGTGCAAGGTCTGTAAAGGTGTGATAGCATAGTGTGAGGTTGTTTCTGTCATGGTAGTTTGTGTCCTAAGTTGTGAGGCCAGAGAAAGTTGTGTCAGTTATTGGGATGCAGACATAGTAGGATGGCATATGTTGTGATGTAGTTCCTTGTGTACGACTGTGGTGTCCCACTGTAGGCTGAAGCAATACATGTAGGCTCAGTAAGTGGTACTGCTGGTGAATACAGCTCACATATGAACTGTTGTACTACCTGAAGCTGTAGGCCTAAACAGCACAGTATGGTGTATGTTCACATTCCCTGGTAACACTGTCTTGTGTGTTTCCTGTAGTCTGTACAGATTACATACCTCAGGCATAGGTATCTGTACGTAGGGGCACACAGTACTGTAAGGTACACAGGTAATGCTCATCTGTGTCGGCATACATTTGTGTGTTGTATGTATGTCTGATGTGTGTGTAATGATGCATGTACCATGCCTGCAATCACATGTGTGTTACAGGTTATGTGTGTGTACCTAGCAACAAGTGTACTCTGTTACAGCAGTATGCCAGCTATATTAACAACCGTGCACATATGTTAGGTAGGGGTATGGCATGAACGACTAGGGTGGTTTACTGGTAATACTGTAAATGTACTTTACATTCATTCCATTGGATGACATATTTCTTCATGCATTAGCTTGATATATACCCCCGTGGTGAGGTTGTGCATTGTATCCCAAACAGTGTGCCGAGTACTGGTGTATACTAGTTTGTTATATGGAGTGTGGCAGGCACTGTCAGCCAGTTGTGGGCTGAGCACTGATATGTGGTATTGAACGTGTGTATCCTCTGACAGACAAACAGATGCTATATATGGCAGTTAAGTGATATCTGTACTTAATAATGTTAAGTGTGCCACATGACTTGCTCACACATATTTTGTTTAATTGTCTTCCAGGGATATGGCTCATCAATGCAATCCATCCTATACAGCTGTGGAGGAACAGGAAATACATAGCCTGGAGCAGCACCATACACTGATGTTTTCCAGGGCCAGCCAGCACCAGCACCAGCATGAGCGTACTGCACTGTGGCAAGATCTTGTTCGTCGGGTAAATGACATAGGCATGCATAACCGGACATATGAGCAGGTACGCCATCACTGCAGTGATTTAATTAGACATGTCCAGCAGCGTGCATCTGATATCCATAGACAACAGCTTGCCACAGGTGGTGGGGCAGCCATACATCTCCCCCTCACTAGAGTGGAGGAGCTGCTCCTAAGTGTGGTGGCTCCTGGCCTACAACAGCAACAGCATCACACATGTGTCATCATGGAGGCCTGAGCCACCCAGCATGATGACATGGAGCATGCAGGTAATATGCCCTAGCTGTAGACTACTGTTACCTGTATTGTTAGGATATGCATATGTGATATGTGCACTGTGTGTTCAGCAGTTGTGCTGCCTATTGTGTGCAATACTGATATTTGAAATAGTATCTGTACACCTGTGACTGTTGACTGTTGTTCTACTGTAGTTTAGCACACTCACAGTAGCAATGCCACAGTTGTGGCCACTGACAAACTGTGTCATATTCTTGTAGGTCCCCCTGGTGTAACAGCAGAGCAGACGATACATGCTGGTGAGTGTGTTAACACTTTAATATTGGTAATGACATGTGCATGTCATAGGTGAGGGGTAGGCCATGTACACGTAACACACCTATGCATAATGCATGCTGTGCATGTTTGCTGTGAGACATTAAACATCTCAGTAAAGTAAGTAGCTGCCTCAATCACATGCAATGCACACAGCAGCAGACACATTTGTGGCAACACTGTACTGCACATAGGATATGCATAGTTGCTACAGCTGTACACAACAGAACACGTTTATCATAGGCAGGACACAAAAACATGCTACATTTGGCATTACCACACACCTGCTGTAAGGTCACACTTCAGTATCCCACATGTCATGCACACACACATGATGTACCTCAGGGCTAGTGGCCTATCATGGGGCTGTGCAACACTCTTCAACACATAACACAGTCATGTTAGGCAATGCTCCCTATCGGGCACCTCACACACCCATGTACAAAGTGGCTGTGTAATTGTGAATGTAGCCACGGCACTGCAGTTCAGGTAAAGCATGCTAGGCATTGGTCTTGCACACATTAGTAGATGTGAGTGACCACAAGATGCATGATGATGATGATGGCACAGGGTACTGCACCCCATCCAGTTACAGTGACCACAGTACTACTCATAGCAGACATTGCTGTGCACCTCAGTGTTGTGTGTGTGCAAACATATACACCTATACATAATATGCATAGCATGTTGTGTGTGTGCTTACATATGCCAGTATACACAATATGCACAGCAGTCGCCATCTGAACAAAGTGTCGCATATATGTCCTGGAATGCTAGTGGGTGTATAGGTCACATGACACACATTGGGTATGTGTGATGTTTAATGTTGCAGTTGTGTAGCATGCCATGCCATGGCTGGCACTGACATATCTGCAATATGTCCCACACTCACCATAACCACTGTACACTGGCCATGTCGAGCATTGGGATTCCTTCATGTCAACATGCACCACTCATCCCGTGTGTGTACATAGCATGCATGTGCTACACCTGTACCCACTATTATCTGCTATGGACACAGACACTGTACTCAGACATGGAAATGTATGCGTCACACAAATAACACATGTAGCCATGGCGTGTATATCTGTGAGTGATGGTGCACAGGGCATTGCAGAGCTGATTATACTTGCACAGCAATGTTGTGTCCAGGTAAACATTGTGTTCCAGGGTGTAGCCAATCACTGAACAACTACATAGTTGCATCAAAGCCATGTACACTGCCATGAAATAGGGACTCCTACACTTGCACTGTATGGTCTTGTGCAACACATATTTTGCATGCTGACACATGTGTGGTGACTGTTTGCCTTGTGATACTAGCACCCACCTTCACCCACTATAGAGTATGTGTTGGATTGCTGGTGTGTGTGTGTGTGTGTGTGTGTGTGTGTGTGTGTGTGTGTGTGTGTGCTTGTGCTGTAGTGAGGTATGTATATGTGTGCATGTGTGAATGTGTTCATGTGTGCATGTGTTCATGTGTGCATGTGTGCATGTGTGCATGTGTGCATGTGTGCATGCATCATGTGCAGACTGTAAAGTGTGTTTCCTGTCTTCCTCTCACAGGTGCTGAGTTAGGGGTGGCCGAAAGCAGCAGGGAACCTGAAGTCACTGCCATGAATAGTGGTGATGATGAGACATGTATTCTGGCACAGGAAGGTTTGACAGGGTCTGTCGTTGGTCCGCCAATTGACAGTACACAGCATTCAACCCCATCTATGTGCACACTCATACTGCCAATACATCCCTCATCACCAATGGCCATAGGTGAGGGATAGCATATAGCTGGCATTGACCAGGAGAGTGTGGTACACATGGCACTTGCATCCCCTCACAGCAGCCATAGCCAGATTCCTGGAATGGTACCACATAGGTGGAAGTCCATGGGTTCTCGGGGGAGCACTGCTGGTTGTATTGCCCCTGGCAGACGTGCCCTAACAGGTCTTACAACGTCCAGTATGTTCCAGGCTGTGATGCAGGCTCAGGCACATATGGAACAGTACACCAGATAGGGACTTAGGGCGCAGAGGGCCCATTACACCGCTATCAATGACAGCATCCGTGACCTTGCCGGTGCCATCCGGAATTACACCGAGGTCATTGATAGATGTTAGGGGAGACAGTACATGCCCTCCACAATATGTCTTCCATGAGCTGGGACGGTTGCGATGTCAACGCGGACGCATGCCAGCAACAGCAACAGCTGGCAGTGGTCGCAGATGGCCCACAGTTCACAGCCACTCCCGTAGTGGCAGTTCAAGCCCCAGCCATGCTGGGGCTGGCCTGTCCATTGACCATCTCAGTAGACCATGTGCACATGGCTCTGGCCAGTCCCAGCAGGGACGTGGGTCCAGTCATCATACCTCTGCCTCTGATGACAGTACCCAGTCGGGGTTGGTACCCGATACTGTCCGTAGCACCCTTGCCAGGCACAGGTACTGTGTCCATGGCCAGAGACAGTGATCTGTGCAGCCTAGCAGGTACAGTCTGTGGCTGTCCCACAAACTACCGTATATGGCAGCCACATGGTGGTGCTGTGTGCATGCAGACACACACACATTAACCAAACAACTAGGGCTCACACATACACACACACATTACATCAACATTAGCCCATGCTGTACTGTTGTCCCACACACACACACACACACACACACACACACACACACACACACACACACACACACACAGACATGTCGATTGGATGGGTCAATGTCAGGCTCTGGCAAACAACAACACACCCTGTGCATATGATGATACCTGTGTCGCCTCCTGTCATCTGTAACATTGATGCAGGAACAGGCTAACATGGTGCTGATGCACAGGGTGACATTATAGCAGTGTAGCAATATTAGCAAGTTGTCAACAGGAAAGTGTAATGACATCCTTGTAGGTATGTCTGAGCAGGTATTATGCATCAAACCTTTGATTGTCAATGTAGCATTGTTTACACCACTGTTAGGTCTGAGTATGTATTGTCCACCCATGTGCCACTTGGCTGAAGTATGTGTTGCCAGCATGTGTTAGTGGGTGTACGGTACATGTGTGATGTATGCAGTACAGATTAGCAAATGTATATCTGTGAACATGGTGGGTGTGCACTGTCTGCATGTACGTGCATGGTGGACACATGGGACATGTGGCATACCCTGTTGTACACATTGTTAACATCTCATAGTAACTTTCAATGGCCAGTATGCATTCTACTACAGTTATGTACTAACATGGGTCCATATGTGTGTATGTCATGGGTTGACAGTATGCTGTAGGTGATACTGTTAATATCTGTCAATGATTTGTGGTCTGGTAGTATACACAACCTCAACAGCATGACTATAAGCAATCATTGGATGATGTCCTGACAAATGACACACAGTTGTAGGGAACTCAGTAACAGTTAGATCTTTCCGGTACTATACTCTAACACTAACCAGCGGTATTGACCGCCACCCATTCCTGGGACCACACCTGTTTGGCATATAGCCCCCTTAGGTACATGCAAACACACTAGGGATGTGTCCATCCATATCTGGAAATGCATGCATTGGCCTACAATGCATTCCCTGGATGGGACACATATCATACACAAGGGTGTCATACAGACTGACACTTGTTGTCTGATACATGCTGTATGGCAGTAAGCCGGCTATGGCATAGTCATCCACATTTACTATACATATTATCCCGGCAGTACCACATCGATGGTAGACCTCAACATGTATGTTGAGTACCAATGTGTACATACAGCCTCATGTTATGTCATGTGTCCCTTGGTATCCACATATCCATAGGTATTGTGGAGTCCCTCGGTGTATCACATAAGACATTAGAGGCCTGAATGCATATCCACAAGGCAGTTGTACACCTATACAGAATATCCATTATTGCCAGTCGTTGTTGTGTATGAACATGTCTGACATATACCCTCACTCACACTACTCTTTAGTAACTGTCATGGGTGTGTGTGGCACAGATTACCTTGGCCACAGATCACAACAGTGGACAGCTTTGTCACATACATACATATGTGACCTACGATCTGAGAAGCAGCGGCACAACCTGGCAATGGAAACAGATGTATTCATGCAGTATGCAGGCTTCACACCTATGTACTGATTGAGGGGACATGTACACATATATATTTGCCACGCAGATACCTGATGTGTGCAATGCACTTACTGTTTTAATCATAATGTGTCCTACCATAGTAAAACCAAAACCCACACCCCATTGACCAACACACTGTCAGTATTTGCAGGATTCAAACCCCTACCTAACTATGTTTTGATATTAGTGAGAGACGCATTAACACGGCGCTATTTGCTTTACTGGCTGGTTTCTCTTCTCCATCTGTATTTGTAGGATGGTGACATCATCAGACTTTCCAAAGAGGAACGTACCTCTTTTAGTGAGTTTTCCCAGTCTCCAAAAAGGGCACTTCTCTCAAAGGAAATTGTACACATACACATACAGTCAGTGTTTGCAGGATTCAAACCCCTACCTAACTATGTTATGATACTAGAGAGAGAGACGCATTAACATATCATGCTATTTGCTTTACTGGCTGGTTTCTCTTCTCCTGCTGTATTTGTAGGATGGTGACATCATTAGACTTTCCAAAGAGGAATGTACCTCTTTTAGTGAGTCTTCCCAGTCTCCAAAAAGGGCACTCCTCTCAAAGGAAACTGCACACATACACCCCCCCCCCCCCACACACACACACACAGTCAGTGTTTGCAGGATTCAAACCCCTACCTAATTATGTTATGATACTAAAGAGAGATGCACTAATACGGCGTGCTATTTGCTTTATTGGTTGGTTTCCCTTCTCCTGCTGTATGTATAGGATGGTGACATCATCAAACTGGACATGGTGATGCGTGTACACTTTGTTTTATGCCATTCCAGGAATGGTCCATGTGGATCAGCAGGTGTCAACAGCTTGAACAGGACCTCATAATCCTTACCTTGTGTGATCTATCTGTGGACACATTGACATTCCTTCATATGTCAACACATATTTATGCACAGCTTGTTGGTTTTGTGGATACTACATGTGTCTGGGATGTTGATAAAGGGCTATTCAAAGTCTATGTGAGACATGTGTAGCTGTGTTCAGTGATGTATGTCCTGGGTGGCTGCCTTGCAAACAGTCTAGCATGTTTGGGAACCATGATCCGCACATGAACATACCACAGTTGGTAGGGTTGTGTGTATGTCAGCTTCCAATAGCTCTGTTTATGACTTCAACCATGATGGACTCCATGACCTTGCAGATCAGACTTCATAGGCATACTGGACTGTACTTCCCATGGTGTGTTGTGGCACCAACACTTGTGGGGAGTGCCATATGTTGCTGTAACACATTCAACGGTTCCACATCCTGTGTAGGGGGTGAGGCTCAGCTGACTGTTCAGGTACAGGATCTGTTTGTTCTGTAGTTTATGCATGACACATATTGGGAATCAATGTATTCCACTTGCTGCCATGCTTTTGGCATTGGAGGTAGCTGCTCATCCATTCTACATGTGATATCTCCTGGTATGATGATATGGACTATCGTCAGTGGGAGGTGGGTATGTATATATGGGCCTGTCTGTCAGGATGTCGGCATTGTCAATCAGTTACAGTTGGCCCTGACTCAGGTCATATATGGGTGTACATTGCTATTTATGACATAGCTGAAGGTGGTGTCATGATTCAGTCTGGACTCCTTCTCAGCTACTCTTTGTAAAACACCAACGAACCTGAGCACTAATCCCTGTTATACTCTTTTACACACTTAACACCCTACTGATCATTTGTGATCAGGCTACAGAGTATGTCATCATAATATCCTGGCATGTCCAGGGGTCGGTTTCGTGTGTAATCTCCAGTCCAGCTGGTGAATATTGTGATGTTGACACAATGTCACATCTGCCTCATGTACACAGACTACCCTCTCCTCCTCACGACAAACTCAGATATATGTGTGAGATGCACCTATATAGACATACAGGGTGCTGAACTCTCTCAACCCATAACTGGCACAGTCTATTAGGTGGTGAAGGTAACCACAACACCACATATCAGTCTCACATATCCTCTAGCGACAGCACTCAAACCACATTATCACACATAGACATACTCGGATGCTGTAAATGAATGCTGCCTAAGCAGCAGAGACCTCCAAAGCAGACACACACACAACTGCTACCCCACTACAATACCCACATATCATATAGTTCACAATGTCAGTGTGCCACACAGTCACTGCCCTTAGGGCTAAACAGCACACCTAATACACTTGTAATAGGCGACACTTATTGTCAGATACACTGATGTACCACTCACCAGCCCAAACAAGGGAATAGTCACTTTGGGCTGTCTGTCGGGTGCCAGGATCTGCCACATAACACATGCAGTCAGGTCACTCCAAAGCAAGTACAGGACTGCCGCCATCATTGACTATGCTGGTGCGTAAAACCTCAGACGTTAGTCCCTGGACCACATGACATGATGCATGGAGGAACACTCAGATCATGTAGCCCAGGCCAGTATGACCCTGACCTTGTCTAGCATCTTACACCCACCAGTTATGATGTCACAGTATACAGACAAACATATCACGTTTAACAGTTGGCTAACAAATTGGTGTCATTCATAGGGGATACAGTGTCTGTCAGCTTGTGATGACATGCTTGACATGTCACGTAGCTTCACTATGGATAGCTTGCACCTGTCACCCTTGGACTTTCAAATGCTGGCTAAGGCTCTTGCTACCACCATAGTGCCTTTCTTAAGCAGGGCTCAAAAGGCAAACCCACTTCCATAGACATTACAGGTTAAATGAAACTAAGGGTAATGCTGCTCAACACCAAATGTGTTACCCTCATATTGCGGACACTCAGGACTCTCCTCAGTATGGAGGATAGCGATATCTGTGCACTAACAAACGCCTGGTTCAGGCTTGCTTATGCACAACCACACTACCAGGTTATGTGTCATACCATGCTTTCTGACCACAAGACTTGGAACAGACAACACAACTAGGGGGAGTATCCATATACATCACAGATACACACACCTCTGGGTTAGTAGCACTGCACAAAGCATCAGAGACCATACATATACAACTACCATTGTGCAAAACTGCCTTTCAGTTTGTTGCCTGCTACAGACCACCCTCCCAAACTCAGGAACCACATTCAGCTTTCATGGGAACTATGGAGAATATGGAGGTCTCCACAAACACCATTATATTGGGTGACTTCAAATTTACAAATATTGACTGGGGATACTACTCAAGCCCCAACACCCTTGCCCAACAGTCGCTACAATTTGTAGACTCATATGCTATGGCACAACCAGTCAGCACAGCCACAAGTGGGAATACATATTGGACCTGATCATCACCAACATGGGGACTCTATGTTCCACACCAGTGATACACCCCTTATTGGTAAGGTCAGAACATACATGTATCTCACTAGACATACATATACCCTCCACACACCCATCCTGGGTAATCTTGGTGAACTTCTCATGAGCTAATGTCTCACTTCACCAAAGCAAGGTGGTATCCTTCAGAGACCCTGAGACAGTGGCAAATATGGCTCAGACTGCTGAATCCTTTACATACACATTCTATGGACACCTAGTGGACTGCATGGATTGTGCTATCCCAAATAATAACAGGACTCACTCCTCCAATGGTAGGGGGACCTGTCTGGTAGACCCCAGCCATTAATAAGCTGTACAACATCAGGAGGAAGCTACTACATGATAGAGCACAATCCCAGATGGGGAAGGCATCTGTGATCTGTATTAGCAGACAGCTACAATTACTCATGAACTCTTCTAAGGGCCACTTCTACCGGACAATTGCACCAGACACATAGGACTATCACACGGCCTTCTTCAGTTATGTCAGGAACCTGGGTGGACACTCACTGATATGCTCTGAGTTACTGCATACTGACTAAACTTACCCTGAACCCACTGGCATTGCCAACATCCTGGCAAACAGGTTCAGTGCAGATGTCCCCCCCCCCACCTCCCCTAAGGAGCAACTATCCATCCCAACAGAGTGTAACCTCCCTGACATCACACAGTAACGGGTGAGTGCTGCCCTCCCCAAAGCGTACATCACAGCATCAATGGGACCAGACGGTGTCCCGGCCTGCATCTTACACGAGCTTCATGACAGACGTAACCCTTACATTACAGCACTGTTCAATATCGGAGTTACTACAGGATATGTACCCAAGGAATGGCATACAGCAACAGTGGTCCCACTCCACAGAGTTGGTGCCACAACGGACCACAGACAATATTGCCCTATAAGCCTAACTAGCCTGTTCTGCAAAGCTATGGAGCGTATTGTCATGGGACTCATACACATAGACATCGGGAGCCTACAGACACTGTGTCCTACACATTTCAGCATTGTTGTGGGCAGATCTTGCCTCTTGAACCTGTTTGTATTCTTTAAACGGTTAACAGGTCCATCGACATAGGGACGGTTGTCCACACAGCCTACCTGAACCTTGCAAAACCCTTCTACACAATAACCCACTGGGCCATTATGCATAGGCTCACCAGCGTCAATATAGACACATATCTCACACAATGGATTGCTACCTGGATCAGGGATAGCACCCACATGGTCAGAATTGCAGGTGCCATGTCTGACTATACACCAGTTACATGTGGCATCCGACACAGCTCGGTCCTGGGACCTCTCTTGTTCAGTATATATTTGTCTGACGTACAGGCTACCACAGGGGGACTATGGCTGACCATGTTCGCACTTGACTGCAAACTGGGTGCCATAATCAAATCTCCAGCTGCCACATGCATACTCAAACAGGGTCTCACAGAGATGGATGACTGGTGCCTGAACCATGGCCTACAGATAAATGCCATTAGTTGCATAGTCATCCCCTTTGGGAATAACAACATGCCCACACATTACCACATAGGTAGTACTCCATTACATATGGCAGGAGTTGTCAGGGGTTTGGGGACATGACTTGTTCGTACTGTCGCCTTTGACAATCACGTTGCCAAAGTGGTTGGACAGACCTTCTATATAGGCCACCTTATCCCATATGGTTTCACATCTAGATCAAGTGAGGTCATTGTGCCCCTATACTCATCACAACCATGCTTGGTTACAATGCCACATTTGGGGTGTACCTTACCAGACACCTGCAGCAACTGTACTGGCCACAAAAGTTCCTCACCAAGCAGATCTAGGGACTCACACGGATGCCCTGCACAGTTCGGATAGAGTAACTCCAGCTCTACTCAGTTGCTTACCACCTACTCGGATATGATGTGTGCCTGTTGTTTACAGATATACCCAACCCAGAATTACTGGGCATGCTCCACCTCAGGATATCTGACTCCCTTGGAGCTGCACACTCCAGGGACATATACCTCAGCACAGATGTTAATAGGACATGCTGGAGGGACAGATTCTTATCCCAGAGGCTCCACTCACTCCGGATTGTAATCCCAGTTTCACATAGGCAGAGCCACCCACTGACCACCTACAGGAGACATCTTGATGACTGTACGGGTGATCGTATGTTTACCCCTGGGATATCTTCTGTGTCCCTGCTAGACAGAGGCACACTAGCCTAAACGTACATGGGCTATCTTGTGTGACCTACTATTCACATGCACAGTGTAGTAATCTGACAGGGTTGCGAATGGCAAACACACTCTGGCCAGGCTTGTACATTCCCTAGGGCAGATAGCCTAGTATCGACCTCTGAACCTATGCTAATGTTCGGGATGCACAATGTTTATTGCTGATACTGTTTGCAGGTCTTTGCTTTACCAGTTTCTATGAACAACTTAGGCATCTGCAGAACATATTTGATTATGACAGGGTTCCACTATATTATATATGTGTCTGTTGTTATATAACTGTGTACACAGGGCGGATTGCTGTTTAGTGAGAGGTTCCTGGCTTAACACATGCAACTGCCAGATATGTGTGGCCCACTGCTGTACTCAGACATGGCCTAAGTGTGTGAGCATGCCCAGTTCAGGCTTTCCGTGCATTTGTCTCATTTATTCAAGTGTGTGAGCATGTCCAGTGTGACCTTTCAGTATGTTGCTATCTGAGGTCCACTACATTTGTTGACGTATGTGAACATGACCAATATTAACATTTATACTGTGTGTGTTGGAAGTCGGATTCTGTTCTTACTGCAGGTCTCACCTTTGTGTCATAACTTGACAGGGATTATGCTGTGCCTGCAGGGTTTCCATGAGATACTTTGCATAGACTTATCAACATTCCTTCATACAGGCTGACCACTGCAATACTGTCATGGTTTAGTGGTTCAGTACTTTAACTATAGTGCACAGTATCCTGGGTTCGAGGCCCATCACTGCTTTATATTTTCATACTGAGCAGACCAGACTGCATAAGGGCCAGTTAAGCAAATACGGGCATGTTGGCTTTTGTTCAGCTATGCCCTACTTAGGCCAGGCTTGTCCAACATTGCTCAATATTCACCAACATTGCTGGACGTTGCCCAATATTACTCAACATTGACCACAGTTGTACTAGTTGGTGTGTGCGATTTTGTTTGCATATACTACATGGTGGTAAATGCTGTTTAGCACTGCTTTATATTGCTTAACAATCATGCCTCAGGTGGTGCTGCAGGGCTGCCTATGTTGGATGCACATACTGCACTCCCTGTACATGTTTGAAAGCAGGTAGTGTCAACTTAGGCATCCCTTTTACTATATGTGCAAGTCAGAGAGAGGTATCATTTCCAGAGTTCCTACTGAGCCAGTGTATGTGCTATGCGTTGCCTCTTTTCCAAGGCCAAAGCATACTGGGCATGCCTCCTTCTGCCTACTGGGGCAGGCTCAGGTTGTTGTTCCTCCGAGTCATGCTCTGCCTATGATTGCCTTGGCAATGGTGGGGGGCTGTTTGGCCCAGGCTTATGCTGGTCCTGCTGCAGCTGTTTTTGCAGGATCATATTATGTAGCATAGCACATACCATGACAATTTGGGTACATGTAGTTGGTGAGTACTGCAAGGCTCCACCAGATGTGTCCAGGCACTGTAACAGTGACTTGAGCAGCCCAAACACATGCTCGATTACATTACGTGTTTGTGCGTGTGCCTCATTATGGCATTCCTGTTCAGGTGCGTGTGCATTTCTGATGGGTGTCATCAGCCATGGCTCCAGTGCATAGCCAGCATCCCCCACTAGGTGACCATGTGGGATGTCCCCATTGGCAAATGTCTGGTACAGCTGTGTCAGATGCCAGATATGGGAATCATGGTAGCTTCCAGGGCAGCCAGCACATACATTCAGTATTATGCCCTGAGCATTGTGGTTGACGTAGACCCTACCCTGCTCACCAGCTGGTGCTTTGATGCATATGTGTGTGCAGTCTATTGCACCCACTACCTCAGGGTATTCCGCTATTTGCTGGAAGAGACGCATATTGCTAGCCAATACCTCACGGGAATTGGGGAAATATACATGATCACCGACATGTGCTGACATGGCATCCAGGAACTGGTGCAGTACCCTGGATGCTGATGCCTGTGATATCCCTATCATATCACTGGTTGGTCTCTGGAAGGTACCTGTTGCTAATATTCTTAGGCCAACACATACCTTGGTTTCCACTGGGATGGGTTCCCCTCTGTTGGTTCTGTGTGTGAGGCGTGGCCTGCACAGCTCAACAATTTGCTGCAGGAGGTCTCTGTCCACTCTAAAGCGCTCCACTATCTCCAGCTCATATAGCCCCTGGTAGGTTACCCTGGGCCTGTACAGTCTTCTTTGTCTCCTCACTGTGGGTTGTCCAGCAGCATTTCCATTGTCACCACCCTCAGCATGTTGCATATGTCGCCTTATAACAGCAATGGCAGCCCCTAACATTTCTTTGTCTCAGTAAAGCTTTTTCAGTTTTCACTTCTATTAGCTTACAGCAGTGTCTGTTGTGAGAAACATAATGGACTGTTGTTTGCAGAGTTTTAAGTGCTAGGCTGGGCTGGGCTAGTGTACTGCCTGTGTAATTGCCTGATTCTGATTGTTTTCACCTGCTAGCTCTGCTAGTACTCCCTGGTAGATTCCTACTATTTGTTGTGCTTCCTTTTTCCTTTCTGTTTCCTCGGGGGGGGCAGCGCCACGCACACAAGCGCAAGCACACTCACAGCAGCTCACACATGCGCACACAAGCTTACACGGACTAAAACTTGCATATTCGAGTTAAAACGCGCACACATCAGCGCAAACGTGCTTACAACTCTTTAAACAGCCTTATACATGCTTACTCCGGCTTAAACACATGCACTCATGCTTACACGCATGCACTCTATCTTACTTGGGTTTACAGGCGCACACACACACGCTTACCCGCTCAGCAAGAAACTTTGGTGTTATCCACGGCATACACTTTGCATTTCTTGTCTTTACCTAGCCTACCTGTTGACACATCTCTTTCCATGATGTGTAAATGACAGCTAACACATGCCACTCTGCTCCAATGAGCTTCACTTCTTTCATACATACCCCACTCATGATGTCACCTGTCTTCTACTCTGTTATTCCCCTTATCCTACTCCTACACTCCACTGACTGTGCTCATTTGCTATGTAAACTTGCGATTCTCTATCCTAACCCTCCTTTGCATAGGATTGCCTACTAATGCTTCGTTACATCTCTTAGACTGAGCTTCCTCCCTTAGCAACCTCTACTCGGTGGCCATGTTGTCTCTAGCATACCATTCCCTTGCATTGTACATTAACAATTTAAATAAGATCCTCATTTCTGGGTTTTAATTTTTAGTTTTCTGTTTTTTTAGAGCGCAGCCCATTTGCGCGGCGCTGCGCTACACTTAAACATTGGAAATCGGAGAAAAAAATAATTATTTATTTTTAATATTGTATCAGGAATCATTGCCAATGGCCGTATATTTGGCCATTGGCATGCTTCCTGCACTGGATGCAACCTTTATTTGGAGCTGTCACGGCTCCATTTTGCTATATGCAGAATGGTACTCAGTTGTCAACTGAGTACATTTCTGCAAATAACACTGCTCTTACTCGGATAGGTTCGGGTTTCCTGAATCGCAAATCTACCTCATTTGCATGCCTTTTGCCTGCAATTGAGGTAATTTGCATATCCCAGCCCTGTCCGTGTAAGAGCCGTTTTAGGAGCTCTCTTGCATGCCCCTGCAGGCTGTTCCTGGATCGCTCATTGGATATGATGGCTGTATGGAGTCTTACTCTACTCTTAGACTCCGTGCAAGCCATCATGAATCCGGCCCTTTGTTTATTATTTTATTCTCCTCATTTATTTTAATGTGGTTGGTGTTGTTGTGTGGAAGCTGGCAAATATAACATAGTGTAAAATTGTCAACATTTGCGTAGTTCACCCTTGCAAAGAATTACAATACGAGTGATGCCTTTGGATGATAAATTAGACCCCAAAGGTGGTGTCCTAATGCGTCGTTGTTGACTCTCTTTCATTCTTCATGTGTCATAATCTCTTGTGTGTTTCCTTAAAGCTTTTTGTCCTTCTGCTTCTATATCTCAGCCTATAAATGAAGTGCTTTATACAGGATAAGTGGCAAGGGGTATAGTTTGAAATTCTCTCAGAGTTGTATGCTTTTTGTCTCTTTCATTCTTTCATTCTGCAAGTGCAGCACAACCAATTGCTGTCTGTTTCTTGACACCTGTTGTCTCACCACTTCTGTCATTTAGTCTGTAAATGAAGTTATTTGCACTGTATAAATAAGGAAGGTTGTGGGTTACAGTCCTGCAAGGATGTATTTTTTTTCTTCAGATATCTGACATTTATATCTGTGTGTGTAATGTTCCATTTTCTGCCACATCCCTGATTATGTCACTATCTTCCTTTGTAGTCTTGGCTGTGTTATAGATTCATAGATTAGTAATAAGCTAACTGCTCTTGCAAACCTAGCCAATTATCCCTTGTGAGACTCAAACCTTGCATTTGTAAGGCAAACACCTTAACCATTAGGCCACCCTCCCAACCACATGTTATATGCTTGCATGACCCTACTGCCTATGTTGCATGTTATATGTTTTATGACCTGTACTTACCATACACTCCTCTCTTCATCATACTTCCCTTACTATCTGTAGATCATTGAGTGTATTGTACCTCATCAGCCACTGTAGCTAGATAGCACATGCATATAGGTTACTGAGCACATGCAAGATCAGTTCCATTTTGCACAGTCAGTCGTTGTGAATGCAGATATGAATGGAGATGCACATGCAAGTGTGTTTTAAGTAATAAGTGAGTCAGTTAGCTTAGGTACTTGTTCCAGTTACAGTTTCTGATGTGTTTATGTACAATAAATACCTTGAACCCATTACAATGCATTATCATCTCTTTTGAATACACGAGACAGGCAACATGGTGCCAGAATGGGATCCGAAGTTGAAGCAGCTTACAAACCATGAAGCATGAAGTTAAAAGTGGAGTAATATACCAGAGTGAACTCACAAACAGGTAAGTGGTTATTCAAAGATACGTAAACTCATTTAAATTATATTTTAATCACAGAATAAGTGGTGAAGCATTCAAAACACTTGAAATAATTACCAAGATAAATGAAATTTCCAAAATAGCGACATATTGATAAAAGTATTCAAAATAATTACAGAGATGTTCAAAATAATTTCTGAAGTGTTTAAAATGTACAGAAATGCTTAAACAACCAAATTTCTTTTCAATGTACTACTTTTTTGCATTAACTAAAGCTATTCGAAGTATCCAAAGTTTCTGGAATTTTTGCAGTATTTGCAGTGTTAAAGTAAAGCCATTTCAGAGACATTGTTGTGTTTTAGGCATAATTACAAGTACCTGATCTATGCTTATATTTAAATGAATTTTGTTGTTATAGAAGAGTGATTTCACAGACCGCTGGTGTTTGATAACAATATTGCTGAGAACTGGAGAGTGTTTGAGCAAGTATTATGATATTTTCATACAGGCTGCATTTTCTGATAAAGACATGTACGAGAGCATCTATACGTTCATGTCTGTATGTACCTGCTGTGTATGTATGGGGGGACCACCATATTGTGATACAGGTTGAAATGTGAGAAGACTGTTAGTGCTTGAAATGAAAAGTTAGAGAAATATGTAACCCTCAAATGAATGATTGTAAAGGCACATATTTTACACAAGAAAACAAAAGCCTGGTGAAACTATAGCAGCATATATTACTGACTTGAGAAATAAAGCTAAATGTGCAGATCTGGTGATTTATGAAATGAGTTGATAAAAGACAGGCTTGTGCGTGGTGTTAATAATGATACAGTGAGAAAGATTTTGCTTTAAGATAGTAAATTAACATTAAACAAAGCTATAGAGATTTGTCAGATACATGAGATTACAAAAAAGCATACAAATATGCTTACGAATGAGAAAAGCATGCATATAGTATCTACTAGTGCGAATGCTGATAGTGTACAACACAAAGCTAAGATGAAAAAGAAGTTAAAACCCAAGAGTGTGGCAGCATCCAACCTTAACTATAAACCTAATTGGCTGCTGCAAACAACCATATTGTTAACTGTCATAATTGTGGAGGCAGTAATGAACCTAAATGAGAGAAGTGCTTAGCTTTTGGTCAGCAATGTCACAAATGTAAAAAGTGGAATCATTTCAAAAGGCTTTGCAAGTCTAAGGTGCCACATTTTTTTATTAAAAGAGAATATCTGAAGAAGTAGATCAGATAGTGAGCTGTGAGCAAACTTTTTATGTTGATGGTGTCTCTGCAATCAGTCAAACAGTTAATACATCAGTTGTTAGCAAAGAGTGAAATATTTTGCACTGTACGAATTAATGGGAAACTTGTAGACTTGTATTTTGTCAGTCTTAGATGCAAAAGTTCCTTTTGACAAATTTCACTGGATCACAAATCTTCATTGTTAACCACTTTCAGTACACCATTTGGTAGATACAGATTTATGAAAATACCATTTGGTATAAATTCTACCAGTGAAGTATTTCAACATGCAATGGAGCAAATTTTTTCTTGTTATCCAATTGCTATCATAGGTTCATAGGTATGTACTAGGCTATCAGCCCTAGGGCCTATACAAGCTTAGCCAAAGCTTAGCCAAATGAGGTTCCCTGGCTTTCGACACCTAAGAAAATTATTTTCCTTTGCCCCTGTCGAGTAGCACCACAGCAGTGATCCCCAGGGTGAATTTCCTGTTTCCCATGCAATTGTCAAGATTTCTCTTAAAGAGGGCAAATCAGGAGCTCTACTTGACATGAATGGGGAGCCTGTTCCAGAGCATGGGAAGTCTCTGGGACAGGAATCTATTCCTCCAGCATGTTCTGTTTATTGTGGGGAAAAGGTTTAGGTCTGTGGATCGTGTGGCTCAGAGAGATTGGGATTTCTTTAAGTGTAGCATGTCCATCAGATCTGGGCTAGACATGGCTTTGTGTGTTAGGCAGATGTCGCCTCTGAGTAGGTGATATGTGACGGAGTAGAGCTGGAGTTTTTTGAGACGGTCTGCATATGGCATCTGTTTGAGGCCGGTAATCCTCCTAGTAAGGTATTTCTGTGGCCTTTCTAGTTGCTGCAGATGTCTTGCTAAGTACATGCCAAATGGGGTGTTGTACTCTATAATGGGTCTGATGAGGGACTAGTAGAGAAGAACGATGACCTCTCTTTTTCTGGAGGAGAACCCCTTTGTGATGAGGTGTGCCACGTAGAAGGATTTCCTGACTACTGTAGAGATGTGATTATCAAAGGAGAGACTACTGTCCACCTGTGTCCCAAGGTCTCTTATCACACTTTTGGTGTTTAGTAGGCTACCACCTATGAGGTCATTCATGGGTATGGCGTTTTTCCCAAAGGGGATGACAATCCACTTCTTGCTATTGAGCTTTAGGCCATGACTTTGACATCAAACATCAGTCTCAGTGAGGCCTCTTTGCAGAATGTCCACATCCTTAGGCGAATCTATTATGGCTTCTAGTTTGAAGTCATCTGCAAATTTCATTAGCCAGAGACCAGCTGTATTAGCCTGGACTTCAGAGAAGTAAATACTGAACAGGAGAGGGCCAAGGACCGAACCCTGTGGTACTCCTCTTGTCACTGGTATGAAGTCGAATTTGGAGTCAGCTACTTTCACTGTGTGGGTTCTGCCAGTGAGCCAGTTGCCCACCCATCTTGTGACATATGGATTTATGCCTATTCCAGTGGGTTTATTATACCAGAGTGGGGGATGGTGTCGAAAGCCTTGGCGAGGTCAAGATAGGCTGTGTGCACCACCTTACCCTCGTCTATGGCTCAGTGAGTGACTGCTTTGAAGAAGTCAATGAGGTTTAGGAGGCATGATCTACCTTTTACAAACCCATACTGAGTGGGGTCCAGAGTTTGGAGGTTACCTATGTCTTTGTTTATAAGCTCCAGGGTGATGCATTCCATGGCCTTACAGACCAGGCTTGTCAGGCTAATGGGGTGGTAGTTCCCAGGGTTAGTGGTGGCACCCCTTTTATGGAGTGGGATAACCATTGCAGTGCACTATTCCATAGGCACAAAGCCTGAAGTGAGACTATGGCTGAACATGGTACTTAGGTGGGGTGCCAGTTCATTCTGTAGTTCATGCAGAACGCTGCCTGGGATGTTGTCTGGTCCCATGGATGCTGTATTCTTGGCTTTGGAGAGTGTGGTCTTTACCTGTGCGTCTGTGATTACAGGGGCTTTGCAATCTTCCGGTATGGAGATGGGTCCTTTGGGAGGTGGGGGGGGGGGTAAAGTTTGCACTGAACCTGTCTGCCAGAATGTTGGCAATATCAGTTGGTTCAGTAAATGTAGTGCCATTGTGCTGTAGTTCCGAGCAGATCTGAGTGGTGACATTGAGATTCTTGACATAGCTGTAGAAAGCTTTGAGGTTGTCTTTAGAATCCATTGTGATTTTATTTTCATAACTAGCTTTGGAGGATTTTATGAGGGATCTCAGCTTCTTGCTGAGGCTGACCAGGGAGTTCCTGCAATCATGGGATTTTACTCTTTTTTTGAACAGTTTCTTCCTTCTGTTGTAGAGTTTGTTTATGGCAGAGGACCACCAGATTGGCTTCCTTTTTTTGGAGGATAGTGACTTGGTTCTGTTGGCAATGGCATGGTCCATGCACTCATGTATGTGCTTATACAGTGCTTTTGTATATGATTCAGCAGTCATGTCTCTATTTTCCATCTGTGTGGTTGAAGTGAAGTTGGCCACTTCTGACTTAGGAAGTATGAAGTTGGCTTTGGAGAAATTTTTTACAGTGGTTTCCTTAATGGGGGCTGTGGGGGTGGGATATGAATGTCTAGGGTGATTAGCTTGTGGTAAGACCTGACCAGCAAGGAGTTGACCTCTGCCATGGAGCACCTGTTACTCATATTGGTAATGACCAGGTCCAGGATCTTGCTGCCCCTGGTAGGGGTAAGGACAAGCTGATCCAGGGCATTGGAATTGATGAATTCCAGAAAACATTGGGCAGATGAGTTAGTACAGGAGTAGTTTTTCCAGTTGATGGTGGGGTAGTTGAAATCTCCCAATATTAGGGTATTGGGCTGTACCTTAATATTATCCAGTATGTCAAGAAACATGGAGTGGGAGTCCTGGGGCATGGCAGGGGATCTGTAACAAGCTACAACCTGAACTGCAGTGTTGCCCAGTGTTAATTGTACTTGGATCATTTTGTATGCATTATGTTGAGCCACTAGCCTGGAGGTGTGGATATCCTTTATGAATAAGGACACACCTCCTCCTTTAGTGTTTTGGTCCAGGTTATGTGGTCGAAAGGTGTTGTAAGAATTGTAGCCTGGTAATGCAAGGGTGGTCTGTGGAGCCTTAAACCAGGTCTCTGTCACTGCATAGATGTCGATCTTCTCCATCTTAAGGAGTGCCTCGAGTGAATGCATTTTGAGATTTAGACTTCTAGCATTGAGTAGCATTACCCTTAGATTTTGCTTGTTTGTATCTATTATGGTGGTGCATTTGATGTTTGAATCTTGCAGCAAGAGCCTTAGCCAGTATCTGGAATCCCAGAGGTGACAGGTGCAGCCCATCTCTAGCAAAGCATCATGGCCTGCCGATTATGTCGTCCCTGTCAGACAGACACTGGATCCCCTTGGAATGACACCAGAAGCTTAGCCAATTGTTGAAGTCAATCATTTTGTCCTCGTACTGTGGTATCATTCTGGGTGATGGCAGGATGCTACTCAGTGTCATACCTGCCTGGGCCACATGGTCAGAGTTCCTCCATGTCTCTTTTCATGTAGTCCAGGGGTATGTCTCAGGTCATTCACTCCAACATGGACAATCACAGTAGACAACATTACTGTAGGGAGAAATGATGAAGACAAACATGATAGAAACCTCAGGAAAGTTCTACACCATGCACATGAAGCCAGTCTTAAGCTGAATCCTCAGAAATGTAAATTCAAACTGAAAGAAGTTACTTATGTGGGTCATTTGTTTACCAGTTCTGGCTTACAACCAGATCCATCTAAGCAAGCAGCAATTCTTGAGATGCCAGTTCCAGAAAATGTCACATCTTTACAATGTTTTCTTGGTATAGTCAACTATTTAGGAAAGTTCATCCCAGATCTGAGTCAGCTTTCAGCACCATTATGTGAGCTGACATGCAAAATTGTAAACCGGTCTTGGTTGGAACAACACCAAAGGGCATTTGATATTCTGAAGAAGAAAATTGCCAGTCCACCCACACTGAGATATTATGATGTTTACAAACCTGTAACTCTTTCGTGTGATGCTTCAAAGTATGGTCTTGGCACCGCATGTCTTCAGGACATACCAGTAGCCTATGCATCCCAGAACTTTAACTCAAACAGATGCCGTATTCTCAAATAAAGAAAGAGCTTTTGGCAGTAGTGTTCACATGTTCGAAGTTCAGTGGTTATATTTATGCAAACCTATCCAAATAGAGATGATCACCAACTTCTAGTAACAATTTTGAAAAAGCCAATGCATACAGCCCCAGCACGCCTGCAGCACATGATGTTAAAATTGCAAAAGTGCAATTTCAATATTGTTTATACAAAAGGCAAATATTTATACCTTGCAGATGCTTTCTCATGAGCATCCAGACAAACAACCGAGCAACATGAAAACAAGAAAGCAGACTTTGAAATCATGGAAGTCAGAAATCTTTTGTCATCACGTCTTGATGAACTTAGAAATCACACAGCTTCAGACCCAATTCTTCAGAAGCTAAAAAATGTTATCAGACAAGGATGGCCAGTACGACAAACCAGTTTACCACTAGACATTCAACAATATTTTCCTTCCCGAAATGAGCTCATGATGGAAGATGGAATCACTATGAAAGGTCCTAAAGTGGTAATTAATAAAGCATTACAACAGGAATACATTAAAATCCTGCATCATGGTCACCCAGGTACTGATTTAACCAAAAGGAGGGCAAGAGGCATAGTATTTTGGCCTTCTATGTCACACCAACAAAAAGAACCACCTCATGTAAACCAGATTCCTGAATTACCATGGTCGACGGTTGCTACTGATATTTTCAAATGGAATGGTCATCATTACTTAGTGTTAGTAGACTCTTATTCAGATTGGTTTGAAATTGACCTTCTTCCTAACTTAACATCCAGCACAGTCATCACTAAGTTGAAGTGACATTTTTTTATCCATGGTACATCTGACAATGGTGCACGGTTTACAAGTAAGCAGTTAAAGAAATTTGCTGAGTCTTGGGACATTGTCCATATTACTAGTAGTCCTGAGTATCCACAGTCCAATGGATTAGCTGAGGGTGCAGTTCAAAGTGCAAAATGTTTGCTGGAGAAATCCAAGACAGATGGTACCAATGTTTTTCTTAACTTAGTCTCAGAAACATTCCTTGAGATAACTTGCTTGGTTCACCTGCTCAGACTGTAATGTCCAGACAGACAAGAACAACTTTAGAGATCAGTAAACAATTGTTAGTACCAAATTTAAAGAAGAACAGAATGGTCAAAGATCAACTTTTGAAAAAATCATTCACAAAAGTTGTACTAAGATAAGTCCAGCAAACCCCTTCAGACCATTAAGACGAGGTGAGACTGTGAGAATGTAAACATCTAAAGGATATGACCAAGTGGGTATCATCAAAAATTCTTTGTGAAGAACCGAGATCTTCCATCATCCAATCTATAGGAATGGATTTCAGAAGAAATTGAAGACATATACTTCCAGTCTCCGAACCAGTAACACAGCAGATTGCCTGTGCCAAAGACTTTATTTCTGAGAGCAACTCTACACTTGTTCGAATTCCACAGGACAGTGAACTTTCTTCAAGTAATCCTGATGTAACCTGAAGTACCAGTTGAGAAAGAATCCCCAGAGACTGTCCCTGTTGTTAAACCCAATCAAAGTTTTTATGTAACCAGATCGGGTACAATTTCCAGACCCAGTCCGAAATATGCAGCAACTTGGACTTGAGTTCTGATTTGTTGCCTAACGCTGATGTGATATCTAACATGTAAAATGTCTTGTTCTATTGCAAGTCAAACAAATAAAAGAGGGAGAATGTAGATCATTGTGTGTATTGTACCTAGTCAGCCACTGTAGCTAGATAGCATGTGCATATAAGTTACTGAGCACATGCAAGATCAGTGTCATTTTGTACAGTCAGTCAGAGTGAATGCAGGCATGAATGGAGATGCACATGTGAATGTGTTTGAAGTAATAAGTGAGTCAATTAGCTTAAGCACACATTCTAGTTACAGTTCCTGATGTGTTTATTGTACAATAAATATCTTGAACACATTACAACACTTTAGTGTCTCTTTTGAATACATGAGACAAGCGACACTACCTTCCATAAGTTATTTATATATATATATATATATATATATATATATATATATATATATATATATATATATGTATGTACATACACATATATAAAATTGCTTTGGAAATAGATTGGCTTATGACACTGTAGGACTGCCACGTACATTGTTTGCTGTGATTATGCGTGAAAAATCAATCTAAGCACCCTCAAGGCTCATACTTGAAGCACAAGCGCTGCTGCTGCTGTTCATACTTCCCTGCCATCATGACATACTCCTACATGCTCTTCATGGAGTCCCTGCTGCGGCCACAGCCAGGATATTAATGAGCATAGGAACTCTTCATGCACAGCCAGAAAACAGAGGACAGCTGACTTAGAAATGCAGCCAAAATGTTTCTGAATCCCATGTCACATTTTACATGGTGATGGCAGTTTCTTTGCAGTGACAAATGGTAGTTAAAAATATCGGAAATATCAGTTAATAGCAGATGCCATCTGACAAACTTTTTGTTGTATCTTTTATATTTACATAGTAGGGAGTTATTGGTGTGTACACTCCAGCAGATTTGTTTTTATTTCATTTTATTAAAATATGCTATTCTACAATGGCCAATTAATTTTTTGATTTGTAAGAGGCAATTAAATAAAATTAATATCTCTTTGTTATTTATGCATGAATCTGCTTTGCCTCATTTCATATTCTTTTCTCACCCTCAGTCTGATTCCATCTTCATCAAAGATAAGACCTTGCAGTTTTTAAATTTCATATAACACTTCCATAACTATGCTTTAATATACTATTGGTTATTTCCTACTTAAAAGTTGTTTTTACTGGGCTTTACAATTAATGATCCTTTTTATCATTTATTTTAAAGGCTGCTTAAGTGTGGGACATATATTTTTTCACAAAAAATAATGTATATATTTTGTCTGTAAAGCCAGTGTGCAAAGATAGCTTTATTTTAAAATAATGTTGTTTACTGTACTTTGCTTGGATATCCCTAGTGTCTCAGCAGAAAGGGGCTTCTTATATTACAAGCCACCTAATGCTGTCATACCCGCCCCCTACTTCCTCTTAACTTCTTTTTACAACTACAGGATGGAGTCTAGAGTTATGTTTAATTCATTCATTTACCTGTTCTCTGTCTATCTCTTAATCCATTTTAGGTTCATTGGGAGAGAGAGCTTACCCCAGCACTCAATAAGCAACAGGTAATTAAAGTTAACCCTGGATGGTATGTCACTCTTTTACAGGATACATTACACACACACACAAGCACATACATACATACATACATACACACACACACACACACACACACACACACACACACACACGCAAACACAAAGACACAGACACACACACATGCACACACACGCACGCGCACACACACACACACACACACACACACACACACACACACACACACACACACACACACACACACAAGCACTCACTCACAAAAGGTAAACACATTTATGGGGAATTTATAGGATTACACAATCACTAGACTGCACTTAATTTTAGACAAAAGGCCAAAAAGCAATCCTATGGTAGAAACTAGAGTACCTGTCAACAACTCACACAAATAAAAGAAGGAAATGCAGCATTCATCTCACAGAAGTTGCTCTTTAAATGTCCGTGATATCTAAAACAGCTGCTTAGATATCACTATATTTTGTGAGCATATTACAGACATTTGTGCATTATTAAATCATGTGCTACTGTGTCTTGCTGACAAATAAGTTAGGAACTGGTGGGGGTGTGGAAAGTACATCAGTATCTTACTAGGGAGCAAACAATATATTCCTTGTTGTTTTCCACAGCAGGAAATAAGCTCTGTAGACAGGAATCAGAAATTAATACACTTTATTAAAACAATAAAACAGTTGTAAGCACTATCCCAATTCGTCCAGATCGCTTCCTCAGACCATAATAAACAAGTAATTACACAAATATCCAAACATAGACAGTCAATTAAGCATCCCCATAGCAACTGATTAGAATGGATTAAAATTGATTAAAAGGAAAACTTTCCATCTCAAAATAATATGTACACTTGTTTAAAATTATTATTCTTCAAATTATTTTACAAACTCATTATTTACTAATTATCGTAAAAACATTTTAATCAACAATAATATTAAATTTCTCTAAATATGTTTCCTTAATTTCCTGTCTTTTAAGACAGGTTTCAGGGAAATCTGATCATTTAAACCAGGTTTCTTATGGGCTGCTAATAGTATAATCCACCTGAGTTCCTTTCGTTCCATTCTGTTCACAACATCACCCATCCTAATTCCTTCTACCAAACTATCTTTTGCTAAAAAACTAAAGTAATGATCCTGTCCATAACGCAGCATATGTTTAGCTACCACACTGTACTCAAGACCTTTCGTATAACAATAGTAATGGTCCCTTATGCGTTCTTTCAAGCATCTATTGGTTTTACCAATATAGAATACAGCAGTGGTCTAAGTACACAAAGTCTTTAGTTTCACAGTTAGCTGTTATATTGGACCTATACATATTCTGACCTGTTCTGGACCTATACATATCAGTTGTATAAAAACGTTACTACTGTCTAAGTTATTTACAAAAAGTACATGTATTACATGCTGTAGCACCATACTGCATCTGTTAACTCATGGTGTACTTATTAGGGTAGCAAAATACTTGTTAAAAAGATTTCTTGTTTCTATAAAGAAATCTTGACTCTTTCCCAGCTAACTTAATAATACACTTATCGGTACCTAGAATGTGCCAGTTTTTATTAATTGTCTCTAATAGCTCTACTATCTGTGGAATGAGTCATACAGAGCGATAGAGATGCTTCCTTCTTTGGTTTATTAACAAATGTTGATGACTCTGGTGTAGAAAAAAAAAAGGCTTGCCCTTTCCTGCCATCTCAGACCTAGCTTTAATGCATGCTTGTTCTATTCCCCCCTCTTTATATCCCCCAGGGGCGGCCCGTACTATTGGACTGCCGGACTGCAGCCCCCTCAACTGAAAATAAAAGAAATAAAAATAAAAATAAATAAATAGAAAAAAAGAAAAGTTTAAAAATTTGCGGACTTCGTGCATGCGCAGTAGTCCGGACTGCTGCTGAGAGTCTGGAGCATGCGCAGAGACTCTCAGCAGCAGTCCTGATAGGGAAACATGAGGAATGGAGCTCCCAGAAGTCTATGCAGTTTTAAACTGCATAGACTCGCTGGGAAAACGTGTTGGGGTCGGACTGCAACGCCAGCAGTCTGGAATTGCTGCAGTCTCTTGTTGGGAAGATCTCGTCGGGAAGATCTCACGGGGATTTATTGGTTCCACTTGCTGCAGGGATCGGAGGATCTTGCAGGTGGGGTTTGGATGTACCTGCGCGGGTCTTTGGATTTATTGGTTCCACTTGCTGCAGGAATCGGATGTACTTGCATTGGATTTATGGTGATTTGACAAGCTACTACAGGTAAGGGGTGTGTGTGTGTGTGTGTGTGTGTGTGTGTGTGTGTGTGTGTGTGTGTGTGTGTGTGTGTGTGTGTGTATGTGTGAGGTAGTAGCATTGTGACTTTTTTTGTGATGCAATGCGATTTCAGTGTTGAGTAGTTACTCTTGCATTTTAAGAAGTCGTTCCATCTGCATTTAAGTACCCCTTAACAGCTCTGTAATATGTAGGTTCTGTAACTTCTGTAGATGGGCCTCAAGTATTGCATGGTAGGGAGCTACTGAATGCATTTTATCATTCCTCACCACTCTTTAACCACTCCATTAAATCTGCTTGCCCAGACTACCTTTCATGCCTGTTGCTGTTGAGGCTGTTGCTTGAGAAACCAATTCTATTAGACTGATAATGAATAATCTTTTAAAGATACAATAAGCACTGATTAAATTCAAATCTCTTCTGAAAAGGTTGAATTCACAGCACCAGCCACAGTAATCAACATCTATTTGTAAGTTTTTCCAAGAGTTATGTTTGTATGTGTAGCTTTCATTTATTTAGAAACTTTAGAGTGGTACTTAAAAAAAAAAAAAAAGTCAGTACAGATTCTCAGATATAGTTATTCATTTGTATAAAAGTAAACTCCCGTAAATTAAACTATAGGAATGAAGTGCCGCAGTTTTCAGTTAAATTCAGTCTCCTAACAGGACCAGTAGTGTTGAGCTAAGTCATCCATCCATGCCATTGCTGGCCTGGGTGTATGAATGTTGGCCAGGATGAGGGAACAATTAATGACCAAAGACTAGCCATCTGGTCTTGTGAATGGTATGGTTATTTTATTTATCACAGAGCCTTTTAGGACAACCTGGGGCAGGCTTGCCTTTGTATGTATGTATGTATGTATGTATGTGCTTGTATTTGTGCATCTGCATGTCCATATGTTTTTACATTTCTGTGTGCAAGTGTGTGTGCATATGTGTGAGTCCTTGTGTGTGTGTGTGTGTGTGTGTGTGTGTGTGTGTGTGTGTGTGTGTGTGTGTGTGTGTGTGTGTGTGTGTGTGTGTGTGTGTGGGTGAGTAGGTGTACACACACTCAAACACACAGAGATTTACTAAATTTGTGCAAATTAAGTTTGCACTTTTGTATTAATATTACTGTGTTCTCTTACAGTAAGCATTGCTGTCATTTGAATTCAGGAGCAATTTCATTTCTGGCCCTACATCATAGCTCATATGTTAAGGATCATGTTAGTAAGCCATAACAAAAAAAGTTGAATGCAGAGCATTTCAGGTTATTGCAATGTAAACATTGAAAGTTTTTACTTTCTAATTTCTAGATTTTGCTTTAATTTTTTTGTAAATGTATTCAGGTATGATGTCACATCTATTTCATTCTTTGGGTGCTTTGTTTCTGTATTTAATTATTTACTTTAGTAGTGGGTTCATATCTTTCCATTATGGGGTATTAGTTATTTTAAGATTGAAATTTGCTGCAACAACCATTTTGTGTAGCATTCGATGTGGATTAGATGAGCACATTTTATATCTATTAGTATTTAAGTGTTTAAATGTGTTTTAAGTATTTCAGTTTAGTGTACTGGCCAATGATATTTTGTAATTTTTGTTAAATCTTCCATGCAAAGATGTTTCTACTCACCTTTTGCCATGTGTTTTAAGGTAGTGGTTCTATTTCTTTATTTATCATAATAAACATATAATTTAATTGGTTTTGACTGACTTAGGCTTAAGGACATTATTTTTCAAGGGTTACAGTTTTGTGAATATTCAAATATGTAGGTTTATACTGTGGGTGACATTGTTTTGCTCATAAATTAGCAGAACATTGATAAATTTTATTGATATAGGTAGAGTGCATACAAATGCTTGATGCTACAAGACCTCATCTGCTATTGTCACATGCTTTGTATGTGTGTGTGTGTGTGTGTGTGTAATGCCCCAGTTACTATATACTGGTGGCTAGAGAGAACAAATGGTGGTGGGTAGAGATACCCAGGCTTGAACCCTGTACCTTGTATGCAGGTGTTAAGGACCTGAATTCCCTACCCACCACCGTTTATAAAAAAAAAAAAATTGCAGATTTTTGCCTCATATTTGATCTGATCTGTTCCTCATAATATCTGTGGTTTCTAAATGCTGCAATGCTTGATATTTGATGGTGCAGTGGTAGTATTGTTGCTTCACAGCTGCAGGTTCTCAGGTTTGATTCTTTGCTGGGGTGCCTTCTGTGTGGGGTCTGCATCTTCTCCCTGTGTTTGTGTGGGTTTGCTTTTGTGTTCTATGTTACTTACAAAGACATGTCTGCATTATTTCTTCCTGGGCCTCTGCTGAAAATTGTTTTTTTGTTCCAAGTCAGATTGTCCTGATTAACAAATGTTAAATAAAATTGACAGGCATTTGAATTTCAGACTTCAGGTTTCTGAATGTTTAATTCTGTACATATTTGATAGTGCAGTGATCGAATTGTTGCCTCACAACTATAGGGTTTCTGGTTTGATTCTTGGCTGGGGTGCCTTCTGTGTGGAGTCTGCATCTCATTCCTGTGTTTGTGTGGATTTGCTCTGGTGTCCTGCCATTTTACAAAGACATGTGTCTGCAGTATTTCTCCCTGGGCCTCTGCTGAAAATTGTTTTTGTTCCGTCAGAAGTAGAATTCACAGACATTTGTATTTCAGACTTCATATTCTTCAGAAAATACATAGTAATACAACCTTCTATTCTAGCAGTTTTGTAAGTTTATAAGATGAATATTTGAAATGTATCCTTATTTTTGGGACTGTATTACCCCATTATTAGCTTTGTCCAGGTTTTTTGTGCTAAGTTTGACAGCTATGGCAAGAACTGAATTCACTGAATATGTTTGAGGGCTGTATTCCCTCATTACTGGGTTTGTCCAGGTGTTTTGTGCTAAGAGGTTGACTGCTATGGTGAGAAATTAATTCATTAAATGATAGCCATTTAAGTTTCAGTCTTCCTCTCTTCCCAAAGCAGCCAATTTGGCGTAGTGGTATGTTGCTCTGACTGTTTTGCACAGGGACCTTGGCAGTAAAATGTATGGTGGTAACGCAGCATTTTTCTTTCACAAAGCAGGTGATTTGGCATAGTGGTATGTTGCTCTGACTGTTTTGCACAGGGACATTGGTAGTAAAATGTATGGTGGTAACACAGCATTTTATTCTAGCAATTTTCCAAGATTATACAAGCAATGTTTAATGTGCCCCTGGTTTTTGGCCTTTTGACCCCCCCCCCCCCCAATAAATTTGGCTTTTTCCAGATTTCTTGTGCTGCGAAGTTGAGATGCAGTTGAGTATTGAGTAGATTTTACAAGGAGCTGAGAGCTGCAGGGGAACAGAAGTTTAGTGCTGCTTATGCTAAGTCAGCTTCCATTGCTAATAGCACAACAGGTGGTGTACTTGCTTTTGATGCAGAAGGTTGTTGGTTCTACTCCCACAAGGGGTGAATGCTGCCATACTGAAAAAGTTAAGATACTAACTATGAGCCTGTTATCAGTTTGCCATCCATTTCCTATTGCAATATTGCTAGCTTATCATTTTTAGTGTAATATAGGCAATTTATTCCTCAGGGGCATCAGACGCTTTATTTTTCGATGAAACCATGAAATATAAAGGTGTTTGCTAGCAGCAACCTCTTCATTAGTTACAGATTTATTTAATGTGGAATTATTTAGATGACTTTTTTACATCAGAGATTGTGCATATTTACTGATAATGGTGGACTGTAGAATTGTGCATATTTACTGATAATGGTGGACTGTAGAATTGTGCATATTTACTGATAATGGTGAATTGTAGAATTGTGCATATTTACTGATAATGGTGGACTGTAGAAGAATGAGTAGACTTATGATGGAAATGTTCTGAACTGGGCAGTTTTGTCATTATTGGTGCATGCATTTTGTTTCATTGTTTACTGGAAAAATGTTCAAAACAATAGGAAGGTGCATCAAAGAGCACATGTATGTTTCATATGCAAGGGGCCTATGATTTGAAAACAGCCCAGAATTAATCTTTATCTGCCACTGGTAAAATGTATTTTCTTTGAATGTGGGTTTCAATGCTGTTTCAATGAATGTGAGTTTCAAGGGCAGAGAAGTTTTAATGCTAAGTTTTGTTTAGCAGATGTCTTAGTGTTTGTGCTGTAAAATGCAAAATAAAACTTTCAAATGAAGTCCAAATCATCATAGAAGTAAATCAGTATGCATATTAGTGTTTATGGTAAATGGAGTGAAATAGCCAAGTAATGGATCATTGGAATGGCTGCAGGGGGAGGCTCCATGATTTTGTGATGGGGAAGGGTGGCAAACTTAAAGACAGCCCCAGCTGAACTATACCTCCCAACTGTCCAGATTTTCAAAGAATGAATAGATTTTTGCTTCTTATTTTTGGTTTGTTCCTCATAAAAAATTGTGGTTTTCTGGCAAAATCATTTAGGAATTAAGTCACTAAATAATGACACACTGAGTTTCAGACTTCATAACCTTCAGAAAAATGCATGCTAAAGTAAGACCTGTTGTTCTATCAACTGTCTCAGTTTATGCAAGAGCAATTTTTAGTACTGTTTATATGTTCCCCCAATATATTTGGCCTTGTCCAGATTTATTACATTAACAGGTTGAGAAGTACATGCAAATAAATTGTTTTATAGAATTAGGTATAGCCAAACCTCTCAACTGTCCCTGATTTTGGCTCAAAATGTTGCTCTTCCCCTAATAATCCCTCCGCAAAATAGCGATTTTGGAAGAAAACATGGAGGGTTTACAATTAAGAAATAACTGTAATAATCAGAGTTATAGATTACTTTTATTTCAGAAATGTATGTAGATTCTTTTATTTTGTCAGCTACTCAAGTTAACAGTACTAATATTAAAGTGTCCCTTCTTTGACAGGTTCCCAGCTGTATTGTGTGGCTATTTTATATTTTTACATCACATTTTTGGTTCATTTTTCATAAAATTGTGTATTTTTGTTTGGCAAATTAGTGACAAATCATTAAAGACTGAAGTTAGAAAAATAATGACGGACATTTGAGTTTCAGATGTCATACCATTCAGAAAATTCATACTAATGCAAGACCTATTCTATTATCTTTCTAAGTTTATAAGAGCAATATTTTAAAAATTGTCCTTATTTTGGGGCCTTTGTCTCACTTCTTTGTATGGCTTTGTCCAGATTTCTTGCTCTGAGGTTGAGAGTTATGACAAATGTGTCAGGGCCATCACAGTCACCCAGCGACATTTCAAATTGTGACATACTTGTTGCACCCCACTCCCCCATGTAGTGACTCTGGATGTGTCAAAGCAAGGCAAGGAGTAGTTATGCAGTTTAAAATGTGCAGAGTATCCCCCCACCCCATCCAAGGTAGACACAAGTACTAGAGTGGCTTTCCATCTGTCCTTGATTTTTGCAGAGTGGTCTGGTTTCTGTCATATTTTTTGTACTGTTGATATATGCTTATTACTCAAAGTGCCTGTTGCTCTGTGTTTAAGTAGCAATACTTTAATGACCATCATCAGGTAAGCTTGGCTGAGATTGTAAGATGCCAGTAAGCTTTAATAAGTATACTGTTAAAGAATTGCCAACATTGAAAGCCTTTCTGTTGTTGCCATGTAGAGAATACTTAACTAGATAATGTATAGGCCTCGGGTATTGAAATGCATATGATAGTATTTGTAATAAAGGACAGGATTACATTATTTTAAGAAGCTCATTACACTTGGAGACTTCCAGTCATCTCTGCAGGCTTTACCTGTAAACTAAACAGAATGCCAATCGTGTGGTCCATAACCTGTACAGTAATCCTTTTAAGCAATGTATCTTGAGATTATTTCTTGTTTGCTTTTCATTTTTTACTTTGATCATGTTTTCCCCATGAAACAAGTAGATAGTTGTCAGGCAGCAGGTCTTTTTGTGGATAAGAAACATTTTTACAAGTGGGGGCATCAGAGATTTCTACTAATAATCAGAGTTATAGATTACTTTTATTTTAGAAATGCATGTAGATTCTTTTATTTTGTCAGCTACTCAAGTTAACAGTACTAATATTAAAGTGTCCCTTCTTCGACAGGTTCCCAGCTGTATTGTGTGGCTATTTTATATTTTTACATCACATTTTTGGTTCATTTTTCATAAAATTGAGTTTTTTTGTTTGGCAAATTAGTGACAAATCATTAAAGACTGAAGTTAGAAAAATAATGACAGACATTTGAGTTTCAGATGTCATACCATTCAGAAAATTCATACTAATGCAAGACCTATTCTATTATCTTTCTAAGTTTATAAGAGCAATATTTTAAAAATTGTCCTTATTTTTGGGCCTTTGTCTCACTTCTTTGTATGGCTTTGTCCAGATTTCTTGCTCTGAGGTTGAGAGTTATGACAAATGTGTCAGGGCCATCACAGTCACCCAGCGACATTTCAAATTGTGACATACTTGTTGCACCCCACTCCCCCATGTAGTGACTCTGGATGTGTCAAAGCAAGGCAAGTAGTAGTTATGCAGTTTAAAATGTGCAGAGTATCCCCCCACCCCATCCAAGGTAGACACAAGTACTAGAGTGGCTTTTCATCTGTCCTTGATTTTTGCAGAGTGGTCTGGTTTCTGTCATATTTTTTGTACTGTTGATTTATGCTTATTACTCAAAGTGCCTGTTGCTCTGTGTTTAAGTAGCAATACTTTAATGACCATCATCAGGTAAGCTTGGCTGAGATTGTAAGATGCCAGTAAGCTTTAATAAGCATACTGTTAAAGAATTGCCAACATTGAAAGCCTTTCTGTTGTTGCCATGTAGAGAATACTTAACTAGATAATGTATAGGCCTCGGATATTGAAATGCATATGATAGTATTTGTAATAAAGGATAGGATTACATTATTTTAAGAAGCTCATTACACTTGGAGACTTCCAGTCATCTCTGCAGGCTTTACCCGTAAACTAAACAGAATGCCAATTGTGTGGTCCATAACCTGTACAGTAATCCTTTTAAGCAATGTATCTTGAGATTATTTCTTGTTTGCTTTTCATTTTTTACTTTGATCATGTTTTCCCCATGAAACAAGTAGATAGTTGTCAGGCAGCAGGTCTTTTTTTGGATAAGAAACATTTTTACAAGTGGAGGCATCAGAGATTTCTACTTTCAGCATGTTACTTGGTACTTTAATAAAGCTGAATATAAATTATAATTAGAACTGCAGTGCAAGAAGTGGTTTGAGTTGAGTGCTGCTTGTTTTTCTTATACTTGATTTTGACTGGCATTCCATTAATGTATTTAAAAAGTAATTTATTTTTTCATGCCTCAACCTTTGTTTCCATCTAGATATTAAGTAAGCTGTCATGCAGCCAATGCATTGAAATATTTTTATTCTTCTACACTTCATTTTGTCTTGATTGGACTCTCATAATGACGGTTTTGCACCCAGGGCAGTGTATTTAGTTAGTTTTTGTGGTTTTGAGCATAGCTCCTCCCCTTTCTAGTTGGTCACATCCCTTCCCATTGACCCCACCCATTCAGTTGTCTCCTGCAGCCCCCCTTTGATTTGAAGTCACCAGCCACCACTGATATCCCCTATTTACAAAATCTTTCCTTAAACTAAGTTATCTTCAAAATCCAAGTCTCTAGCATGCAACCTGGAACTTCTTAATGCTTGATTGTTCACTACATTTTTTAAAATATGAGGGGAGGTGCATGCTGGTGTGATACTGTTCTGGTAACAATCTTTCCTATAAATTTGAGTATATATCTTATTGTCTGTTTCATCTCTCAGGATTTTTATATCTAGAAAATTTGTGCTAGACCGTGAGCTCTTAACAGTAAAATGCAGGAAATCACTACTAGTATTTAAGTAGTCTACAAATGAATACAAGTTGATTTCATCACCTTTCCCCAGCAAAAATAGATTGTCGCCAAAGTGATGGTAGAACCAGACAATATCCTTAAATAAATTATTATTTACTATATAAGTCTCTTCTAGTTTGAGCAACACCCCTGTACACTGAAAAATGATGATGTTCAGAATAGCTGATCGCAGGGGCTCATCATTTTCTATGTTTTTGAATCATGTGCCATGTTTGATTTCCTCATTTGCATACATGATAGCTCACATTAGTGTTTGTAAGTTGTAAGTTGTTCTGCAGGCATTTTCATGTGATGAATGCGGTGTTATTTTTTTCCAGTAGCATGCTTATGCTATGTGCATGCCTGAATCACCCATTCCTCAGCACAACTCACAGTACTATATCATGCAACACATTGTGCGATTTTTTTAATGTCCCCACCTCCCCAGTCTTTGAAGAATTTAATGCATGAATTTTGTATTCTGTTTGGTGCTAAATAATAAGGTTCCTCCTGTAAAGCTAAGGAGAGAACAAATCAGTGATGCACAGAGCAGAAGACTACGGCTTGCTTAATTTGCATTTCTAGCAGTCTCCAATAATATATTACAGTTTAAAATTACGTCTTGTATCATGTTCATTTTGAATACTTTATTGTTGGCATATAATGTATTCTATACCTCTGGATTTGTTCCAAGGTTCACATATATATATATATATATATATATATATATATATATATATATATATATAAGTATGCAAATATTATCACCTATGTTTTAATTGCAGGAAAGTCCAGTTATGACCTCTTTCACAAACGTTACCTTTTTGATCAAAAGGGGTACCACTAGTGAAATTATTCCTAGTGGCTTTACTGCTTCGTTCATATTTATGACATTATCCTTACATGCTTTAATAGGTCTCATATCTGTAAAGAGGAAATTTACTAAATCTACTTGAAATTAACCTCTGGTATTTACCATAGGAGGTTACATCTCTACATGTGGGAGCCAATCCCTAAACCTTTGGCTATGAATTAGGAACTACATATGTTGTTTTACAGGTACTTAAATATTATATATTGCAACTGTTAATCCTTTTAACACAGTGCAATAACATGAAGGTACTCCGTGAGATGCCGGGGTCTGAACACATACCGCCTATGAATTTACAAACCCCATTTCATTAGCATTTTCTAGCAAAGCTACTTTAAGAGTAAGTCTCACCACAGCTTTATGAAAATATCACTTCTTGCTAACATTAATTTAATAATTCAGAACACACAAGCTTACTTTAAGGTGATCGCTAATTAGTTAAACTGGCTTACGTGATATTGATTATTACCAATGTTATTCACGGATATTAGACATGGGGATAGAACTCTTCAGATTTTAATTGTTTATCATACAGGAAAGCAGAGTACTTGATAAAACTCTGTTAATGTTTCATCATTAGATGTAAATCCAGCCAACAGGGTTGCCACCTTTTCAAATGCCCAAAGTGGGACATTTTTGGTACAAACCTCAGATTTTGAAAGGCGAAACATACCCATGGCCAGTACAAAAGAAAGAACTTCACTTTTTTGCCTAAATAAACAATTATTCTTGTAGCATTTTAGTTGCGTATTCCGTTTCTTATAACATTTAGGTGTTTCAGATATGGAATAACTGTTTTATGCAACTATTACATAAAATATAGGAAATAATTTTGTCCTAAAATCTTGGGACATTTGTCATTTTTTCAATTTTTTGTAGGACACAACTGCCCAAAGAGGGACTGTTCCTAGCAAAGTGGGACAGGTGGTAACCCTAAGCCAATATATACATGAATGGCTGCACTGTGTTTTAATGATGAAGCCAGAAGAACTGCTTACATTGGTCTGCTGACGTACTCACACCATAATGTTGTCTTAATACACCTTTAAGGTTGGAGAGATTATCTTATTTTTGTCTTCTTGTAGCCTAATGCTTCAACATTATGATAGCTTAATAATTAAAGTGAAATTGTCTGTCTTCATTTATCTTTACAGAGCTTTGTATTTCTTTATTTTGGAGTATTATCTTAGCCTATGTATATACTGAGGCAGAGCCGATTACTGCACTATTCTCAGTGCAGTCACCTGCAGTTGGTGGGGTCTGCAGATACACTACTGTTTTTGGAAGCATCATTCAGGAGCTGCATAAAAGCATGGTTTAAACGTTACTTTCCCTGAGTATCATGAGAGTTTTGTTTCAAGGTGCCTTAGGTTATTATCACCTGTTTCTAGACCCAAAAATATTATTTCTGATCATATGTTGAATTTTTCCATGTGGCTTTATTTAATTACATGTGGGGTTAAGATTCACATCACTGTCCTGGTAAATACACCTTGTATTTTTATCCACTACATTCATTTGACTTTTATGCTTCTGATGCTGTACACTGGCCATGTGACTGGTTTTGTATTAATTGGATGTTCACTCTCACACTGACTGATTCAGAGCTGACTAAATTGTGATACACTGAACCTATATTGTCAAAGTTAGTCTGGTGGTCAGGAAATACTGGATGTGAAGGGGAATGCATTCCCTTATTATTTAAGTGCACGTAGGTGAAAACTACTGCACCAAAACTTTTTAACACCTAATAAATTATACCAGGTGCTCCGTGTTCCCTTCAGCTGCATCTGAATTTTGGAGTTGTAATAGTCCAGATGTTCATTTCAGGATTCACACAAAATGGTCTTTGCCTGCATCTGTTTCAGTTTGGGCATCTGACCAACAAGTTATCAAAATGAGTGTGGGAAATGGTTTAATTCTAAATTAATAGGTTATCCCACTGACCTGCAAGATCTCATATCGTTTCTGATAAAGAAAAATGCTCTTAGTGTTTGTCCTGACAAGAGCCTCTGGGTATATTATTAACTGCTGGAAGCAAACTGTTCCTTCTTCTTAACATCAGTGGTTCTCCCACATTAGGAATCACCGTGATATTGATCTGAAAGCTTCAGACATGATAACTATAATGGGAACAGACAGAATAATCCAAAGACCCCCCCCCCATGTTCTCATTAAATACTGATGATGGATAAATTTTTAGGGGTCCCTCATTCTTGGAAAATAATAAATACTGGAGTGGTAAACTTGTGTTCAGGCAGGCTTAGCTATGCTTTGTGCATTTTATGAGTATTTATTTACCATGCCCTGTTTTCTCTCATTCTCATGCATTTATTCTTAACACTAATTCACATGTAGTTGCTCCTGGGTATAATCTTAGCATTCCTGCAGTGTATAGCAAAACAAAGTTCTTTTGTTATTTATGTACTATTTTTTTTTCATAAAATACTAATATTACATCAAAACAGATATTTTTTGATATGTATATAACATTTTTTCGTATAAAATTACAGGTGTTTGTAACTTTTATTACAGCATGATAGAGTGTTTAGAAGTATATCTATATTTCTGTATTTCTGTATATGTATGTGTATGTGTATATGGTTCCACTTGAAAACATCGACAACCCATAACATCTAAATTCATAACATCTAAACCACAACATCTAAAACCCAAAACATCTAAACCTCATAACATCGAATCTCAAAACATTGAAAGCTACAAAGCAACTATAAATAACATCCCACAAAGGTTTTACTACATTTATGCAAGGGGGCAAGCCCCCCTGCACCCCCACACCCCCTGTAAATTAAATATATCAACTCCGAGGTTGCACTACAGTGGGGGAAAAAGTAAATTTCCTAACCCCACTGTAGTGCGACCTCGGAGTTGGTATATTTCATTTATGGGGGTGTGGGGGGGCAGAGCCCCCCACTTGGGGATGCAGGGGGGCTTGCTCCCCTGCATAAATGTAGTAAACAGTGTGTCGATGTTATTTATAATTGCTTTGTAGTTTTGAATATTTTGAGATTCGATGTTATGAGTTTTAGATGTTTTGGATTTTCGATCATTTGGTCTCGTTGTTTTGAATTTAGATGTTATGAGCTTTCGATCATATGAAGTGGAACCGTGTGTATGTATGTATATGTGTATATATATATATATATATATATATATATATATATATATATATATATATATATATATATATATATATATATATATGTATATATATATATATATATATATATATATATATATATATACACACACACACACACACACACACACACACACACACACACTAACACGTGTAAAATCTACATCATCTAATATATAGGTATTCCCCTTTTCATTCCACCTGACCGAAAGCTGCTCAGTGTTGCTCCAGCTGCTCCTAACTTAGTGTCTCTAACCCACTCTGGTAAAAACTCTCCCCCTGGGGCCTGCCCATGGGCAGATTGGAAAGGGGAAGTAGAAATGCAGAGGGGAGCAACTGGTAGCATTATAAACACTGTCTAGTATGCCAGAGATATTTTTTATTATGCTGTAACTGTGCTTAGCTGCTGGTATCTCATACATGTCTGTGCTGAATTCAGAGGCAATTTGTCATGCAATTACACCTCTGCCTCCATCACCTTGGGGAGTGGCAGCTCATAGTGAGAAACTTCTCCCCAGAATGGAAGAGCTGACAATTGCCATTCTTTCTCACCATCACCCCAACCCACCTCCACCATCCCCTGCTTCTGAATCCTGGGTCATTTGGGTTGTAATCAAAATTCAATCCATCCATGTGGCAAACCCAGGAGAAATGTGCTTCACAGTATATGAGTGCATTTTTCTGATCTTTAATGAGGATCCTCTACACCCTTTTAATCCATTGATGATCCTTCCTCTTTCCACCATTCCATTTTTTTCTTAACGTTTAGTAAAGAGATTTTGTAAGAGGAAAAGATTACAATTCAATCTTCAGTTCTGGACCTACTGTCATTTCTGAGGAGTAATACAGCTAGCCAAACAAGTTTGATTTATACAGCAAGTTTTTTATACTACTAACCCACCACCAATTCAACAAAAAGATGAAATGCATACAGATTGAATACCTGATCAGTTATCTGTCTCTCTGGGCACAGATATTGTTTTTCTTTTTTTCTTTTTTGGACTTGTTATCTTTTAAACTCATTTATATATTTGTAAATGGGGGGCCTAATGCCCTTGATTTGGTCAAAATGCTGTTGTCACAAAAATTAAATTCTAAACAGTGCTTTTCATGATGTATGCTTGACTAACCCCATGTCCTTCTTGGGTTTCGAAGATAAGGTTGTGGGAACCTCAGTGTTACCAGAGACCTAGCTTAACTGTATATATATATTCTCAAATGCCCCCTAGCAAGTTAATCTGCTGTGACTTTACTTCCTGTGCTTCAGTGCTGACTGCTTAAGATAACCTAATTTCCGAATTACATAAACTGAGTGATGTCAAGAACTGCAGGTTAAAGTTAAGGACACTGTTAAAGACATGGCAAGCTGTAGGTGCAAATGTCTGTCTCCTATAGTGTAATCCCCTTTCTCAGATATCATTTTCTTTTATTTGGAGACATGGTTAGCATAGTGGCAGAAGTATAGCTAGGGTGGGGTAAAGGACAATGCGGTAGGGTGCACGACTGACATATTGTAAAGTGAGTTTTGTTTTTCTTTTCCCCCTCAACTTATTCTTGATTGGTGCTACAGTTAGAATGAGCCAGTTATGGCACTGCATAATGGCTAAGATCTTCACTTCCCAAGCACAGGACAGAGGGTTCAAGTCTGACCTCTGGCCAATGCCTGTATGCTGCTTGCAGGCTCTCTATCTCATGCCTATGTGGGGGCTCCTCCTACCTCCCAAAACATGCTAGGTGTTTCCACCTCAAACCCACCCAAAACTAATTGGAGTCAAAAGCATCAGCATAGACTGTAGGTAGTTCCCACTGGGAAAGATGTGTGTGAACAACTGCTTTAAATATCAGCTGTGGTGCATAGTATTTCCTAGACAGGAGAACAAAGATCACAGACTGTGCACCATGTCAGAGCTACCTGCTCAGTGGTATTAACAGTGTTTCTAGGTGATATGGTCATACTGACAAATGTTACCAAAAATGGTTATGACTTGATGTCCTGGCCTGCTTTGACCTATGCCTGTCTGTTGTCTGTTGACCAGTATGTGTCCACCATAAAGCCTAGCATCCCTAAGCTACTGGGCTGGTGTCATGTTACTTGCCTGGGTTATTTGGAATAACAGGATTAGTGAAACCTTGATATAAATCCAATTAACCTGCCAAACATGAACTAAAGACTGCTATACTGACAGGACACAGTTTAAAAGTGTAAGTGGATGACATGACATCAAGAAGGAAAGTGGTCATCCTGTGTATCCAGGAGGCAGGGTGGAAATAGCAGTGCAGTAAAGCCACTTGGCTTGGGATTCTGAGTCTACTACTCAAGGGAAGGACAGAATCTCCAGAGTACAGCAAAATATGTCATCAAAGTTAGTGGCAGATTCATGGCAATCAAACTCCATTGTAAGCATTGAGCAGTGTTCATAATCTTGGTCTATGCCCCACAGCAGCCTTGTGAAAACAAATGAAGGAGTACATTCAAGCAGCAGCTGCAGAACCTAGTGGATAAAGCAGGACAACAAGAGTTGTTGTTGATAATGGGGGACCTGAATTCTTACATTGAGATATAACCGAATATTCACATCGGGACAGACAGAACAAGATATGAGGACTGTCTGGGTCTGCATAGATGGGGTAACAAGAATAAAGAAGGAGGGGCCATTCTAGACTTCTGTCTGGCAAACGTCTTGATGGGGCCAACATATGGTTCAGCAAGAGAGTCAGTAAAAAAACAGATCTCATACAACAGTGGCCAACATGCAGCTCAGGTAGACTTCTTTCTAATAAGGAAAAAGCATTGGAATAAAGAATCAGAAACAATCAGCCTACAGCATAAACCACTGGTGACCACAGTCAGCTACAGACAGCGGTCAGAGGAGGATCTGTGGTCAACAGAACTAGGCTAACGACCTGGAACTTGACTGGAATGAAAGCATTAGAGTTCAAGGAAATACTGAGGGCTTTAGCACCTCAGGAAGCAGATGAGATAGCTGGAGTTGAAGAAAAACAGCAGCATTTCAAAACAACATGTGTCAAGACTGTATTACAGATATATGGCTGAGTTAGGTATGTAAACATGGCACATAAGGAAAGCTGGTGATGGAATTCAGGAGTCTGGGAAGTTATCAACAAATGGAAGGAATACAAGAAAAAGTGGGAAAAAGATAGACCAGGATAAAAAAGAAGAGTAGCTATCAAACAGAGAGGTTAAGAGGGCAGTCACAATATAGAAGAAAGCATCAGAGGTGCTCTACCAGATTCTGAAAGATGACAGCGCATAGTATAAAGAAACGCTATCAGGTCAATAGACAAAGACTACAAAGGAACACTTCAACACATACACCATAGAACTTCAAAACTTTATTCTGTTACCTCAGCCTGTCACCTTCTTGCAAGGAGGTGAAAGGCTGAGGTAACAGAATAAAGTTTTGAAGTTCTATGATTTATGTGGTGAGGCTTTCCTTTGTGGTGTTTTTTTTTTTTTTTTTTTTTTTTGCTATCTTCGTTTTGGTGTTTTTGCAATAGTCAAAGGCAGAAAGATAAAGAAGATAGTGATTAGACATCATTTATAAGGGATTCTAGCAACAACCTGCTCACAAGTCCACATAACATCAAAAGCAGATGGAAGGAGTACTTCTAGCAGTTTCTGAATGATGAAAACCCTATATAAGCTATACTGCCTACAGTGAAAGAAGAAGAAGAGCCCACCCTAGAAGAAGTAAGAACAGCATTAAGGAAAATGAAATCAGGGAAAGCAGCAGGCTCAGACAAAATCATGACAGATATAATCAAGATGTTGGGTGACCTAAGGGAGAAATAGCTTCTGAGATTAATCAAAGTGGTGTGAAGAGAAAGCTTATCCCAGATTACTGGAAAATATACATAATAGTGCCAGACTCCAACTTCTCAAATGTCCAGACTTTCGGCTCATATTTTTTATCTGTTTCTCAAAAAAATTGTGGTTTTCTATCAAATCATTAGTAAATCATTGAGGATTCAAGTCGGAATATAATAACATACTTTTGAGTTTCAAGCTTCATACCCTTCAGAAAAATCATGCAAATTCCAAAACGTGTTATTCTATTAACTTTCTAAGTTTGTAAGTGACGTATTTAAAATGGTCCCAATTGCTGTGCCTTTGTGTCCCCATTATTTATGGCTTTGTCCAGCCTTTGTGTTCTAAGAGGTTGAGAGGTATAGTGCTAGTGTACAAGAACAAAGAAGACATTCACAATTGTGGACAGTATAGGGCAGTACAGAGGCATCAAACTCCTGTCACACTACTTTAAAGTATTGGAGAGGGTGATTGATAAATGAAAATGCATTAACTGTAGAAAGTAGGATAGGAGATGAGCAGTTTGGATTCAGATCTGGATGCAGCACAACTGGCCCAATGATGGCAGTGAGACAGATAGTGGAGAAGAGCCAGATATGAGAAAAGAGTCCAACTGGGCATTCCCAGACTGGGAGAAATCATATAACAAGGTTCCAAGAAAGCTGATTTGGTTTGAAGTCATGAAAACACTGGTATAATTAGTGTAGACTATGTGCAAGGACCCAATGAAACAAGTGCAAACAAACACTTTGGTTTCTGCTCTGATGTCATTATTTCTTTATCTTTCTCTCTCACACAATGGGCATCTTCTCACCCTTCTCAGGCACTCCATCTCCCTTAACTCAGGCTTCAACTGCTATACCTTCACTGTCCCAGTTTCAGTACTGTACATAAGTATTGGCTGCACACTTTACTTTTAAGCTTCTTTATATTCTTCTGTCATACACTACTCTGACACTCTGTACCTCTTGGTTGCAGTCCTCTGATCCAAGCTTTGACCTCCTCATTCAAACTTATCTTCTGCTCAACCACCCCCAATATACTTGAAGCTGTTAACCCATACCAGTATTTTCCTTTCTATTGCATTTTTAGCTTCTTCTAATTTGCCGTTTGCTGCTATATGACAACTGTCTTATCTGTAGTCAGTTTCACCACGTGTGCCTTCAGTTATACATTTCATTACCCCTGTCTTTTGCTGAAGTTCTTGTTCAGAGCCTGCCTGTAATGCCACATCATCTGTATACACTAACTTTGTTGATCTCCCCCTTCCGATATGTATGCTAATGTAAATGCCACACACCAACAAAGTTGTTTAAAACCACAAAAAAAAACCTTCCAGTGATGAAAACTGCCAAGTTTGCACAAACACAAGACTGTAATTGAAACAAAAAGTAGTATTCCTCTAGCGCCTCACCTAATGTAGTTCATCACCAGTATGAACAGCAGTGGGCTCAGAGCTGAGCCCTATACACACCAGCTCCCACTGGTAACTTCCCCTGTGAGTCTGAATAGTGTTTGCACATACCTAATTAGGTCCTTGTATATAGCCTACATTCATTTTACAAATTTTTCCTTGACATCTAACCATTACAGCACTGCCCAAATCAGCTTTTCTTGGGCATTATAATATGCTTTCTCCAAATCTAGGAATGCCCAGTTGGACATCAAATTTTTTTCTCAACTGTATGTCTTACTGCAAACATCAGGTCAATTGTGCTGCATCCTGATCTGAATCCAAACTATGAATCTCCTATTTTGCTTTCTACTACTCTGCATATTCATTTATCAGTCATTCTTTCCAGCAGATTCATGCAGTGTGACAAGAGTCTGATACCTCTATGCTGCTCACAGTTGTGAGTGCCCCTTTTATAATTGTACACTGGCACTAGAATACGTATTCTGCAGTCATCTGGAATATGCCATTTTTCCATACTTTTATAAGTACCCTCTGGTGCCATTTCTCCCTTAACTAATCCAATATTTTGATCATATCTATAGAGTTCATGTGAACCTGCTTCTTCTGACTTCATTTTCCTTAGTGCTGTTCTTACTCCTTCTAGAGTGGGCTGTTTTTCATCTTTCAGCATAGGCTGTGTTGGGAGTAGTACAGATTATGCAGAGTTTTCTTCCTTCGGGAGCTGCTGGAAGTACTCTTTTTATCTGCCTTTGATATCCTGTGGACTGGTGAACAGGGTGTTGCTGGCATCCATTATAAAGAGTGTCTGACTATCTTCTTTATCTTTCTGCCTATATATAGGCAAATAGAGCTTCTTTGTGTCATCTGCAGAGTCCTTTTCCAGAAGCTGGTAGAGTACCTCCAATGCCTTGTTCTTTGCCCTTACAACTGCTATGAGTCTCTCTAACTCTGATGACGTCCCTTACTGGACATTCCCCACTGTCTTCTGAAGCCTCTTCCTCACCACAGTTCCCACACTATTTCTCATCTGTTCTTCTTCTGAATAGTACACTCTAGATCCCAGACCAAGTAGCTTTAGTGCACTGCCCTTCCATCTTGTCTCTTGGGTACATAAGATGTCCAGCCTACTCCTTATCATCATGTCATGCACTTCCAAGCTACATCCTGTCAATGAACCTATGCTGAGTGTAGTAATCCTTAGTTCATTTTTTGGCACGTTGATTGGATTTACATGAGGCTTTTGTTCAACACAGCTATCCACTGCAACCTAAGCCAGATGACTGGACACTGGCTGGCCAGTACCTTTATGACCCAGGGTTGCTGGGCTTTATGACAGGTAAATGCTGGCCAAAAATGGCACCTAGACCCTCCTACCATTAGCAGTGGTACCTGGCATAGGTCAAAATAGGCCAGGTTCTCAACCCACTTATCATTGGCAAATACCTATGCCAAGTTTTGGAGACATTAGTGAATGTGACCTAACCACCTACACCATTGAGTGGCTAGCCCCAATACGACATGCAATCTGCCTTCGGTATTTTCCTATCAAGGAGATAATGAGCATCAAAACCGATACCTAAAGTGGTTGGTATATACAACTCACCACCAAAAGACACCATTTGGAGTCTGTGCTGCTGCCCGTGACTACATTTGTGGGTGAGTTTGAGGTGAAAACACCCATTATGTTTCTGGTAAGAGGGGAGAAACCCAGAGAGAAAATGTAAACTCCACACATGTATTCATTGGAGGTCAGGATAAAACCTTGCACCTTCTGAATGGGAGGCAAAGACCTTAACTATTACTGCAACTGCCATCGTAGAAATGTGAATATCTTCATAAAATGGTAGCACCTTCACAAGGAATCAAATGATATCCTGTGTATCATGCTTACAATGTAATTTTTGAATTGTAGGTAATATAACATGTAGTTGCAAAGTAAAGCAGCATCCATTATCATGTATGTCTCCACAACAAGTGTGTGACCATGACCTGTCAGAAGTATGCACATGCATCAGGTTGCATTTTATATCACAGATGCTCGGCAGCAAAATAAAACAATTCATAGACCTTCATGCAAACTGGTCTGATTTGCCTAGGTGCTGTGCATAGAGATATAGAGTTGCATCATTTTAGGATAGACCACCATGTTGTATGCTGAGTTATGCAAATTTTGAAAGTTAGTTTGAGGGGATTTAGGCAACAGTTTTGTTAAGAAGAGTAGCATTTTCAGCTCCCATATGCAGCTGACAGGAAGTCCACAGTAATTCACAAGTGTGTGTTAAGCTGGCAAACTGTTTGTGTCTACCATTCTAAGGTTACTTTACTTTACATGAAGCTAGCAATATGAATATGTGCACCTGTGTCTGTTAAGTGTACATAGATTGTACTGCCAATGAGGTAGCCCAAGTAACAGGACAACCTGTCCCTTTATTCACCTATTAGTTCTTATGAGATAGTGTAGCCTGCATAATGTAAATGGGGGCCTATGATGTTGGGCACATCATTTCTGTGCCTACACACTTCCACCCACTGTAGTATGGTAGCACTGTGTCACCGATGATTCCCTAGGTGTCCCCTAATGTTGACATTAGAAACAACTGCCTTTCCTATACATATCTGCAGGTCTTAACAAAAAGGCTGAATCTTGCTGGGAGTACATGCATGCCTGTTTTGTGGCAGTTAACCCTGCTATATCTATTCCCATATCTGTCCCATCAAGTGTTGTGTGTGATACACTCAGCTGTCCCTTCACCTATACTACAGTATAACTAGGTTATCCCTATGTCTGCAACCGTCATCCTACCAGTTCCAGCAGCAGACAGGATATAGCTCAATGTCATGCTTTCTCAAGTGTCTGTATGTCCAGAGAACAAGAATGGCAGCGGATGAACAATTTCAACCCTCCTGACAGTTATGTCCTGCTACAGGCGCACAGGGGCCCATGGACAGCACCTGTTGGGACAGAGGATGCTGACTAGTCTTCACAGGACAAGATGTAATAGACAGTGATTCATGAGAGTGCTGTGATACAGCAGAAGTGCACACTGTCATACTGACATTCTGGCAATAGTCTGTTCCATAGTAGCTGAGAGACTGTCCACAGCAGGGCCCGCAAGGAACAGAAGACTAACAGCCAAAGAACTGCGCGTTACTACATGGGGTACAGGCACTGAGATCATCCCTGTGGAGACTAACATCAAGATGATCCAACCTCCACATTTCTCACTATGCTGTGTATTTTGCTGTATATTCACAGGGCAGAGCACTGATGTGGTGACACCTCTGGAGACTGGGCAGGACAACAGTCTGATTGTGGCACCTGTGCAGGAGTTAATGATGATGATGATGCAAATACACAGATACCCGAGTTATAGTCAGATGCCACAGTAGCTCTCTTCATCTACATCCCGGGTAATAATTCACCAAAAGCACTGGATGAAGTTTTGGCCTCACCCACAGAAAAAACAGAAGCTGTACAGTTTGAGTGCTCACCATCCATAGTGGGGAAAGGTCCAAGCTGCAAGCACCAGTGATTCTTCACCTGTAGCTGTGGCAGCAAATGAGTGCACTGCATCTGATGTGGCTATACCAGATATAGTGCAGCCTCACAGGGGTGCCCAGCAGCATCCTGTGTCACAGATGACCCACAGCATGCATGTAGCACTCAGTCATTGCACTCAATCAGTGTTCTGGCCTGTCATCCAGGTGCAATCTGCTACTAATTAATCCAGCATAGAGCTGATTGCTGTGTTGTACATTATTCACAAGAATGTCTTCTGGGACTGCTAGCTAATCCATGGGAACATGGAGTCTAAAAACCCTATACTGACTGGTTTTCAGTGGGCTATATTGTTGCATTCTACTTCTTTCTCTACCTTCATGTGGAGGATTTCCAATAACTCCATTACTGCACTGGCAATGTTGCCCAAAGTCAAGCTAGGGTACGTACCTATGGTGGCCATATATGGGAGCCATCATAAGGTATAGTATCCTTACCTGCAACTGGAAGTCTATAACTCTCTGCTACCCCTATTGTTTATGGTGACAACTCCCAGATTCCACTGGCAGTACATTCAATGATGGACTCTGTCAAGGTTAGAGTGCCACAGTCAAACACCATTCCTGATGGAGGAACCCCAAGTCCTAATGCAACAAGCCAGCAGAGTAGCCCTAAGAAATAATATAGCAGCACTCCAAACCTATTCAATGATGAAGATGCCCATGACACAAAGTGCCTGTCACCTGATGACCCCTGACTCCAATTTCTGTGACATGCTCCCATCACACAGTGTGTGTGTGTGTGTGTGTGTGTGTGTGTGTGTGTGTGTGTGTGTGTGTGTGTGTGTGTGTGTGTGTGTGTGTGTGTGTGTGTGTGTGTGTGTGGGTGTGTGTGCAGCTATGTGTTATTGTGTCTCTTGATACCTGGGCATATGATGAAGACTTTGACTCACTTTTCTCACTCCTGTGAGGGGTATGTGGATCTGTCTATTACACAATGTGGTCTGACTATGCACCAAACAGCATAGACTGATATTAACCCTGCAAGAACCATATTTGTTCTATGTGACTCTGCATTATCACTGCAAACTTGCCAAGGTCTGTAGTTACTGTATGTATACTAGATGTGATGATAGGAGGTACTGCCAGCTATGCCAGGAGAAGTAGGGCAGTGGATGTGTAACATATGCCAGCACAGCTAGCTGGAATTTTGTAAAAAATTATATGTCATTTGTATATCAAACTGATTTGTACAGATGCCTGTGTTGAAAATGTATTTGTAACATTGCTTATGTTAAAAATGTATCAAAAGTGTGCCCTTCTGGACAGCAAAGAAATATATGTGTATTATTGTAACTGCTTAAAGGTATAACGTTTAACAGAAAATACTGATAGAGAAGAGTTTAAACTCAGTCCCAGCTAACTTTGGAAAATAGCTGAGATTAAATTAGGCCATAAAGATTGTAGCTTACAGTTCTGATTGCAGCCAGAGATGAAATGTCTGTGAGAACCCTGGCTTAGTAGCTCTGTAGGAGTAGTAGAAGTATTAAAATTGTTTTATAACTTCCAGGAGATGCAGCAGATCTTAGCAAGGCTCTGTATGTGTGTGTTATTAACACATAGATGTTAAATCCTGGCAGCTTCTAGCCAAATGGGATAGTGTGGGAACCAGAAGTCAGATGACCAGATATGATGTCATACTGTAAGCTATCCCAAAAATAATATTTAGGTATTATACTGAGAAGTCTCTCAGACTGAGCACTCGTTTTCTGGAACCTGACATAGAAGGATCCCTCACCTACTTCATCTTGCCTTGCTCTAATAAGTGGACCAGGGAATAATATTCTTTAGATTAGTCAGGAAAATAGAGTGTGCTCAGTTAAGTAAAGATTTTCTGTAACTGTATGAATCTATTCATCTATGTTACTTTAGTACTTCCTGTGGTTGAAACTCTGGTGTTTACTATAAATAGACATTTAGTATTTTCATGTTCTTTTATTATTTTTATTAAATATATTTAAGCTTTTCAGTGTGGCTGGTCCTTTTAGTAAATATCTAAGCTTTGAGAATATTCGCATATATTTATTTGGTGAAAACTCTGGTCACTCTGGAAAGCCTTGCTGTTTGATCAGCAGTACAATTTGTATTAATATTGATTTTACTCAGTATAATTGGTTACCCTTGCAAGAGCCTTATGTAGCTGGCTTTGTAATGCCTGGTGGCATTGAATCTACCTTATAGTCTGGGCAAAGTTGGTAGAGCAGGTAACTTCTGCCAGCCTTTCCCAGGTGTGTGTGTGCATGTGTATGTGTGAAAATTAAATCTCACAGTGCATGTGTGTGTCAGCTACTTGGAGCAGGGACAGAAAGCACTGGTTTCACAGAGTGTTGGAAGACTTGGCTTGGGCAGCCAGCTGAAGACTTAACTCTGCAGCTATGCCAGAGGGGTGCCTTAATGGGGACCTAGGGAGAGACAGAGAGAGAAACACAGATAGTGGGCTAAGTTTGTTCCCTGTGTGCTCTTAAGGGAAATTGTACTTGATGCAGAGAGGTCTGCATCTGGAAATAATGAGTAAATCCATTTGTATTCCAAGTGAACATCCCTCTCCAGTATCAGTGATGAGGATTCAGGCTCCTTGATTACTGGCCCAGAGCGAGGACTTCACACTAGACATTTCTGCTTCACCTGCATGGCTACTGACTGCATTTATTGCTGTCTGGGGGGTGGGGTTGTCTGCCATTTGACTTGGTTCCACCTCCCTGTCATTGGAAGATGGTGTTAATGCATCATCTGTGCTGGCTATGAGTGTGCATAGTGTGCATATACTAGTATCATGGGGATGCCCTGCCTATTTCCTCAAAAGCATATTATCTAGCCTCCAACATGCTTGGAGCATCCTGCAGGCTATGGCAGGATCATACTGGAGAGCCTTCCAGATATATCAAGACATCAGAAATTAGCATTACACTTGTTAAACACATCCTCAATGACATTGCATGTTTCCATGTGTGAAGCTTTGTAATGAAGTTCAGACAAACTCTGTGGGTTCTGTATGGACACAATTAAATTGGGTTCCAATAGATATCTAGCATCCCCTGTAACACAAAACCAGCATGTGGGCAATTATCACATTTGGGTAGTCTATGTATTTAGTCATATAAATTAATGTTAGCCAGAGTGGTTGTATATATTAACTATGGCCCTTTGGAATGTCACTCTGCATATGTCAGGCGATATATTGGTTATGATCCTATGTACATCACACATTACACAGCAGTTCATGGAATAGTAACATTTCCTATTCACAAACCTTTGTGACTGTGAGCTGGCTGAGGCCTTTATTGCTGCATAGGTGCATTCTAAAACATTCATCTTTGGGATGTGGCTAATGTCATAGAAGCCAAACATAACTTAGCATGTATCTGACGTATATAAGTCTATCAAGATACTCACATATCTTTGTTGATTATCTTTTCTTGATATTTACAATTACATCTGACCTTTTATTGTTATTTTTTTCATTTTTCTATAAGTAAGCATTTTCTTCTTTTGTGTTATCTGCTACCTGATGACCTTGTGCTGTCTTTTAACAAATTTTGCATAATTTTACGCATGTTCTACTCGTTTGTGTCGCATTGTCATACAGATTTTATTTGTACTGTGATGACATTTTTACTTTTTTCCTCTGCTCTCTTATAAAAAGATTTATCTTCCTGCACTTTGTAAACATTTCACTACATGTAAGGAAGAAAGTACAGTTGTGTACCTACCATAAATGTAGATGTTCGAGTGTATTCACTGTTGCAGTCATTACACTTGGGTTATCCTGCTGGCAGGCAACCCGCAGTCGGCCCGAGTTCCAAAGTCTTGGTCCAGCATCGGCTGCTGTCGCCTCTTCCCTGAGATCAGTGTGCCAGGAGTATAAAAGTTGCAACCGACGCAATTTTCTTCAGTTTTTCTTGCCCCAGATGTCAAGTGCCCCCAGAAAGGAAGGCTGAAAAGATAAAAATATGCCAAACAACCATGCATATATTACTATAAACATTTCCTTCAGCTACAAGCAAATACACCACATAGGTTGTATAGAGTTGTGAAGTACAGAAAAGTCCCAGCAAAGAAAAGGGGGATGGTGGGTGGGTAACCTGGACTGCAACAGTGAATACACTCAAACATCTATATTTATGGTAGGTACACAGCTATACTATGTTCATCGTGTTTCACTGTTGCAGTCATTACACTTGGGTAGAATCCCAAAGCTGAGGTTGGATGGCTGGGCCTAAATTGGATTGGGAGAGGCTACCAGGCCCTGCAGCACTGCAGTGGCAAAGCCTGCTCTGGATTTAGAGTAGAGAGGTAAGTGGTAGTGCTTGGTGAAAGTGTGCACTGAGCTCCAGGTTGCAGCTTCTAAAATGTCTTTGGTTGGTACTCCTCTGAGAAAAGCTGCTGAAGTCGCTGCTGCTCTGGTAGAATGAGGCCTAATGCCCTTAGGCACTGATTTGCCATGCTGTGCATAACAGAAGTGGATGCAATGTCCTATCCATTTTGAAATTGTCTGCTTTGTAATAGGCTTTCCTTGTGATCCTGCAGCATAGGCTACAAACAGTTGTTCAGTTTTTCTGAAGGCTTTTGTTTTGTCCAAGTAGAATCATAGTTGTCTATGTACATTCAAAGCATGCAGAATTCTCTCCCCTTTATTTTGTGGATTTGGGTAGAAAGTAGGTAAATGAATGGTTTGGTTCAAGGCCACATTGGAGACCACTTTTGGCATGAATGTTGGGTTGTCCTAAGAGAAACCCTGTCCTGATGGAAAATGATGAAAGGTTCCACAGCCATTAATGCATGTAACTCTGAAACTCTTGCTGAAGTAATTGCTAGGAGCAGAGCAGTTTTCCATGATAAGAATTTTGAATCAGCTATGCTGGCTGGTTCAAAAGGAGGGAGTGTGAGTTTTTCTAAAACAAAGTTGAGACCCCAAGTTGGTACTGGTGCTCTCCTTGGGGGTCTTATATTTCTTGCCACTCTGAGGTACTGTCATAGTAAAGGATGTGAAAAAATAAGAGGATCCGTATTGTAATGAGCTGAAATGGCAGAGGCATGGATTTTAATTGATGAGAAAGATAGGCCTTTGTCCAGCATCTCAGTTAGGTATTGTAAAATCTGAGGTATATTAGGGACAAGTGGTTCGAGGCCTTGTGCCTGGTTCCAAGCACAGAATCTCTTCCATTTTTCTGCATAAGATTTCCTAGTGCTGGGCCTCCTGGCTTCTAAAATGACATCCATAACAGCTTTAGAGAGAGGTGCAGTCTGAGTGGCTACATTATCTGCCATGTTGCCAGATTTAAGGTTTTGAGTTGACTGTGCAGAATCTGATTGTTTTGCTGTGTCAGAAGGTGAGGAATTTGAGGTAGAAGCCAAGCTGGGCCTTGAGACAAGTTCTTTAGGATTGGGTACCAGTGCTGGCGTGGCCAGTCTAGGGCAATCAGGAACATTTTTGGCCTTTCTTATCTGACTTTTAGTAGCACCTTGGTAAGAAGAGGCATCGGAGGGAAGGAATAGACTGTCAGGCCTTTCCAGCTGAATGATAGAGCATTCACTTTCCATGCTTGAGAGTGATAAGTTCTTGTGCAGAATTTCTGTATTTGGTAATTGTGAGGGGAGGCAAAAAGATCTATGTCTGGGTGTCCCCATTTCCTCGTTATCATGCTGAACACCTGTGCATTTAGTTTCCATTCGTGAGAATCCATGAGATTTCTGCTTAGTTCGTCTGCCAGTGTATTTTTTGTTCCTGGCAGAAATTGTGCCTGCAGATGTACTTGATAGGGCAGTGCTGTGTTCCACAAAGTCATGGCTTGCCTGCATAGGGGGTAGGAATGTGTGCCCCCTTGCTTGTTTATGTATCACATAACTGTGGTGTTGTCCATCTTTATTAATAGTTGCCCTGGATGTAGTAGGTCCTTGAAAGCTGTCAGGGCATTCTGAACAGCTAGCATCTCTTTTTGGTTGATGTGAAGATGCATTTGTTCCTTGGACCACGTGCCCTGAATACACTTTCCTACCATATGTGGCCCCAGGCATAGTCCGATGCATCCGTTGTTATTGTCTGCCTGGCAGTGGGTAAGGTAAAAGGCTGTCCCTTGTTGTGGTGACAGGCCTGGGACCACCATCAAAACTCCTGTTGTAGGCAGGGAATTAAAGTTATGATTGTCTCCAGGCTGTGACAATGTTGAGTCCAAATACTTTTCAGATACCATTGTAGTTTCCTCATATGCAGTTTTGCATATGGAATTAGTAGAATGCAGGATGCCATGAAGCCCAGGGCCTGCATAATTTTTCTTGCAGGGAGCTGGGTTTTTGTTGCCATCATTTGAAAGTAATGAGTCAGTTGCCTTTGTTTGTCTGACGTGAAATAAGCCATCTGGGTAGTTGTATTTAAGCTTGCACCCAGGAATATTATCTCTTGAGAGGGCACTAGTTTTGATTTATTTTCATTTACTGTGTACCCTACGCAAATTAGTAATCTTTTTACAAACGCCAGATGCTGTAGAAGAATGTCCTTGCTCTCTGCTTGAATAAGGCAGTCGTCCAAGTAGGGATATATTTAAATTCCTTTTTGTCTGCAAAATGCAATTACTGGTGCCAGGCATTTTGTGAAGACCCTGGGCGCAGTAGATAAGCCAAAGGGCAGTGCAGAGAATTGGTAATGCATTGAGCCTGCTACGAATCTGAGGTATCTTCTGCAAGTTTGTCTGATTGGGACATGCAGGTACACCTCCTTGAGGTCCAAAGTAACTAGCCAAGCCTTCTTGCCCAGCATGGGCAGAAGTTGCTGTAGTGTTAACATTTTGAATTTTGGAACATCCAGGAAAGTATTTAGGATTGACAGGTCCAGTATTGGTCTCCAGGCTTTGTCCTTTCTGGGTACTAAGAAAAGTCTTGAGTAAAAACCTTGTCCCTGTTCTTGCTGTGGAACTCTTTGAATAGTTTCCATGTCCATAAGAGCAGCAATTTGTTTTTGGGCCTCTGCCCATTGGTTTTGTGGCAGGTCTGGCATACCTTTCGATATTGGAAGCATGTGGAAGTGGAACCTGTAACCCTGAGAAACAATATTCAACACCCATTGGTCTTGGGTTATTATGTGCCAATTTTTTGAGAAAAGTGCTAGCTTTCCCCTAGGAGAGCTGCCAAAAGGTAAGTGCTTGGCATTTGTAGAGGGAAGTCATTGGGACTGTTTCCTATAAGGTTGTGATTTGTCTTCCCCTCCTTTGGGGGCTGAAGCACCCCATTGTTTAGGTCTGTAGGAGCCTTGGGGCTGAGATCGGCCTCTTGGGTGTCTGTATCTGCCTCTTTGTGGCCTGTCTGACACTGGAAAGGACCAATTTTTTGAAATCCAGTTTCTGCTAAATCTAGGTGGTTGAACCTGTAAGAAACCCTTCACTGTCTGCATTGATTTTGCTTTATCCTCCATCTTCTTTAAGACTTCATCTGCCTTAACACCAAACAAAGTATCATGCTGTAGTGGAGCATCCAGTAATTTTACTTTAACATGGTCAGGTAAACTTTGTTCTTTCAACCAAGCATGCCTTCGAATAACAGAGCCTGTAACTGCAGCTCTACAAGAAGCATCTAATGAATCAAAACCACATTGCAGAGTATGCTTTCCCACTTGTTCAATTGCATGGAATAAATCCTGCATTTCTTTATTGTCAGGACTTTCTAAATTTGAAACCATTTTCTGTTTTAACAATGACATGAGATACTGTTGATATTTAAGCATGTGAAACTGGCAATTTAAAGCCCTTACAGCTAAAGTAGCAGAAGTGTAAACTTTTTCCCCCATCTGTCCAGAGCTCTGGAATCCCTATCGGAGGGGACAGGATTTTTAGCAGTGGAAGCCTTAACCCCTTTAGGACCCTGAGAAATTGTTTCTGGGTCTGCAGCGGGGTTTTTGTAAAGAAATTTATGGGAGTCAGGGACCCTGTAGTACCTGTCTAGCTTGACTGGTGCAGGGGGTAAAGAATCAGGAGACAGAATGGATTCAGAAAAAAACATCATCAACAATATCAAGCACAGGGGGGATAGCCAGGGGCCTGCGCTGAGGCAGTAAAAGGAAGTCTCTGAGCCTTTTCTTGGATTCTAAATAATCCTGGCTCTCCCAATGGAAATGTCCCCTCATAGTGTGCAGGGTTTCCCCAAAAGAATAATCCTCAGGCGGAGAGGCTGAAGGTATAGACTCTTCTGCATCAGAGTCCTCATAGGGAGGGAGAGAGTATCCCTGATCAGAAGAGGAATCAGAGGAAATGGAAACCTGGTCAGAGGAATCATAGTCAGTGTCTTGCCTAGGCCTTTTGTCAGGAGGGGGATGGGAACCCCTGATTAAAGTAATTAGGTCTTCGGCCATTTTTAGCATCTGTTTCTTTGGCATGGATGACTGTTCTGGAGAATGCTGTACTTGTTTCCTTGTCTTTAATGGTGTTTTTGACTTTGCCTTGGCTGCTAAAGTGGACTTAATTGTAAACTATGATGGTCTGAAAACACCCTCAGAAGCCGATGCCTGCTCAGCGGCTCTGGATCCATCTGAGGGAATAGTTTCCGTAGGCCCTATACCTTGAGTTTCCACAGGCCTAGGTGTCTCCACGTGGCTGTCGGTTACGGCCTGTGGCTCTGAGGTAGCGGGTGTCAGGGGCAGTGAAAGCACCTCACTGAGAACCGGTGACTGGCCTTGAAGAGGCTTCGTCGTCGGTTTTGGACCTCGGATGCCTGTCCTTTTCTTTGTCTTTGCGTTTTTTTATAAATTGTGGTCATCGGTTGTTCTGACGGCATTATGTAATTAAACCTTCGGCCAAAGTAATGTAAAGCAAAATCATACCGACGTTTAATAGTGCGTTTATTAAATCTGGCACAAAAGCGACAACTGGTAACATCGTGATCAGGACCTAGGCAAGGAATACAGTAAGAGTGAAAGTCCTTCTGAGGCATTTGCTTCCCACAAGAAATACAATTATTAACTTTTACTGACATCGGTCTGGAGCAAGAAAAAGTTTCCCCAACAGGGTACTTAGCTTTATTGAAGACTTCGGTTCTGAAACTCAAATTTGAAAATCTCAGGAGTCGGCCGACCGGCACTTGCGAACTGCTTTTGCTTCGGGCACCGTGTGGCAAGAAAGACTGAAGAAAATGGCATCGGTTGCAACTTTTATGCCCCTGGCACACTGACGTCAGGGAAGAGGGGAAAGCAACTGACGCCGGAACAAGACTTTGGGACTCGGGCCAACTGCGGGTCACCTGCCAGCAGGATAACCCAAGTGTAATGACTGCAACAGTGAAACACGATGAACGTCCCTGTGTGTAGATGATATTCTTCATAGCACGTTCATACTCTCGTATTGCTTACTCTCATATTTGTTATATTGGTTCTGTTATTCCAAAGATGTTAACAATGCAATCATAAGTCAGTGTAATGCAGAAGCTCAAAATTAGTATTTCTTTACAGGGAGCAAACCTCACTGTCACACAACTTGTGGGGAAGGGGAAAACAGAGAATAGTCTACCACAGTGTAAGACATACACTTGTTTCACTCTAACAGGCGTGAGAAAGTGAATGTCAATCTGCTGTGTGCCTGCTAAAGAAGGATTGCTGACCCATGTTGTGCCTGCTCATGGAATGCACAGGTCTGCAGTTAGTTTGGACATGATTATGATGAGGACATCCAACAGCAGTAGTCTTCCATTTATGCTACCTCTTATAAAGTGTGTGCCATCTACCACAACAAAACATCACCCTCACTTTCCATCATATGCACATCCAGATACATTCTTGAATGTCTATGTCAAACCCCAAAGGAGGATTCATGTATATAGCAGATGATCCAGATGTTCCAAGCATTTACCAAGAGGATGATGTCAGGGCATTTCTTGCAAGCAAATTAATGTACATACCATTCCATCATCTTAATTGAGGCAAATGGGCAAAGGCATAAACAACAAAAGAGTAAATTCAGGGGATGCAGCTGAATAAGGGGACAGTCACGCATGAGCTATAGGACATCATATATATTTATAATATATACATATATATATATATATATATATATATATATATATATATATATATATATATATATATATAGATATAGATATATAGTTTCACTTCATAATTTCAGCATTTGGAAACTATGAAGCTGAACTATTCACAATCCTGAAACCCACAATCACGAATCACAAAAGCACAAACATACATAAACCGTATACCACATAACACACACACCATTCCACCCACAGCACACAAACCACACAACACTACACTACATATAAGCAGGGGGGCAAGCACCCCTGCACCCCCCCATGTGGGGGGTTGTGCCCCCTACACCCCCCTACTTATATATACCAACTCCGAGATTGCACATAATGAAAAAAAACTCACACCACGGTATTCTACACTCGCTCGCACACAAATACATATCACACATACACAAGCACCAACAAATCTAGCACTCACACTCATACATACACCTCCCTACCCTTACCCATGCATACAACGTACAAAAATACAAACAAACACTCACTCACCTTCAATTTCAGACATTATACCAGCCAAACAATTCACACAATGTACCAGAAATGCATAAGTGCAGATTCAAGATATTCAAATTCGCTCTTATGTACTTTGGCATTCTGCATTTTCAGCTTCATGGTCTAGGAATGTTGAAATTTGAGATTTCAGCATTTCGAGATGTTTTATATATATATATATATATCTGGATCTAGGAAGTTTGCTCATCCCAGCAAATGACCGAAATCCAAATGGCCAGGCATACTTACGCGAAAGTGCTTTTGCCGAGGCTGTACTATGGTGCGAGTAAGGGAAATTTTCCTTTTCCCCACTGTAGTGCGGTCTCAGATGGAGAATATTAAAGTAGGGGGTTGGGGGCACAGCTCCTCACATGGTGGGTGCAGGGGGGTGAAGCCCCCCTTCTAAAATGTAAATGTAGTGTTTTTTTTTTTATTTGGTCACATGCTTTAACGAAAGTGATTTTTCGATAAAAGCGCTTTCATTGAAGTGTGTTTGTGTTTTATGGATTCGGATGTTTGATCAGTCGAGCAAATGTCCTATATATATATTTTTTTAAGATATATAAACAGGGCATGCTAACATATGAAACCTTCCTTTCAGTGGGTGATTCCTCATACTGGTTACAACCAAGCATGATGACTATAACCTAACATCCTTTATCTATGTTGAGAACAGACAGTGCAGGAAGCACAGCCAAACATGGTCAGCACTGGAGAAGGTGATTGGTCTCCTAAAGAGGTAGTTCAGGTGTCCAGATACCTCTAGTGGTAGCACAGAGTATAACACAGAAAAGACCAGCAGAATCTTATATGTTTTCCATGCTTCATTACACCGTGTACACTAATGAATCGCAGCAGTGTAGCTGACATACTTGATGCCTAATGTTAGTGGAAATGAAGGAGCCAACTATGATGACTCAAACAACACAGACCAGGATGCAGCATCGATGACACATGTCATTTCATAAGCAAATCCAATGAGCCAGCAAACTGTGACCTAGAAACTTGGTTTATTGTAGAAACATGAAAAACAACAAATGACCAGACCGGTTTTGGCTGGACACAAGCACAGCCTTCCTCAGTGTAAAATAAAATGATCAATTGTTGTTATTTAAATACACCCATCTGAAAAGTGATTGGTTCATTCTAAAATTGTTCATTTAAACCAGGTGAAAACAATCCACCCAGTTTGACAATCCACTTCTTTTCTTTGGAAACATCATCATCTGTATAAACATCATCTGGTACATAAAACAGCTAAATTTTCATTTATGGTTACTGATGTGATAAAAGGTAACAGATCCAACAAAACAGGTTGGCATTCTATTTTAAATTCCAAAGAAAAGACGTGTATTGTCAAACTGGGTGGATTGTTTTCACCTGGTTTAAATGAACAATTTTAGAATGAACCAATCACTTTTCAGATGGGTGTATTTAAATAACAACAATTGATCATGTTCTTTTACACTGAGGAAGGCTGTGCTTGTGTCCAGCCGAAACCGGTCTGGGTATTTGTTGTTTTTCATGTTTCTACAATAAACCAAGTTTCTAGGTCACAGTTTGCTGGCTCATTAGATTTGTTTTTGTAGTGTTTGGTTTGAGCCGTGCAATTGCTCTCGTGCAGGAAGTTTCATTTGTATGTTACATGTCATTTCATGACAAACGAAATAGCCACAGGAACGGCTCCAATGTGAAACCAATAATAAAATGTTTAATGAATGAATAAAGATCAAAAGGGAAATTGTATTTAACCGCTATCAATATGACTATGACCGTATATTTTCAAGTATTTCCCAACAACTAGAGAGACTTAAGGAGACCAAGATAAAAAAGCTCAAAAGGGATTTAAAAGAATACGAGGAGGGGACAGCTTACCCTAAACCACCCCCTTCCCAAGTATGGAACACTACCAGTGGCAACACAAGCCGTACCCCCCAAACTAACAATGACTTAATTCTTGATGGGGAGGATATGATGTCACCAAGACCTGGGACTAGTTACGATGCTGGTGGGCCTTCAGAGAACTCTAACATGGCTAGAAATGGTGCCCCAGATGGGGTGGTTTTCAAAATGAGCAACAACATCAGTCAGAAAACTACCAGGGTTGGAAGGAGAGGAATCGGAACAAGTACAGAGTGAACCAAACAAAATTTCACAACACACGTGCTGCGAGCAACAGGAGGAGACAATAGAGGACTTAGAAATAGGCAAACAGGAGTCTATCCCTTTTAGTTGTAACATTACAACCAACTTAAAAGGTGACTTTAAAATTTACAACTACACGGAATTCACCATTGATAGCAAGTTGGTTGCATTGTTTGCTAAGGGACTTACCTTTGTCCCTTCTAATAGGGCTGAGTGATATAGCAGAAATATTGTTGGACTTTAAACTTTACATCAGAAAATTGAATTTAACAGTACTACTGGGGAATAGAACATGTAATAGGCAAGACCTAAGGATAGAGAGTACATACAATTCACCAACTCACCCCCTTAAATTTTTATTTGACCACATGTGTGAAACAGAATTTAGAAATGTATTTAGTAATGGAGACAACTTTGTGAACAAACATAATGTGTCCAAAGAGGAAAAGATGATTCTAACACAGTTCAGAAATTTTCCAGTTCGCATTATGAAGCCGGATAAAGGGGGTGGTCTAGTTATAATGGGTATAACCCAATACACTGACAAAATGTTGAAACTCCTCGAAGGACAAGCCTATCAAAAAGTGAGCTTGAATGAGTTAAATATAGCTTACAATAGAATTAAAATGTATATCAATGACATGTTTATTGATTCATTAACTGATGCACACACAAACAACTACCTGACTATGTCCCTACCTAGACTCCCAGCCTTGTTTGGAGTCCCGAAAATACATAAAGATATCAGTGACCCTCCCCATGAGAGCCCTTGTAGATGCTCACCGGTCTATTACATACCCATGTGCTAAAGTCATAGACTCTATACTAAAGATTTATGTAAGTAAGGAACAGCAAATTTGTAAAGAGTCGTGGACATTTCTTGAACAAATTAATTCACTCGAGTTCATGGCAGTTAGCAACTTCCTAACAGTAGATGTCTGCGACTTATACACATCTATCCCGCACAACTTGGGTATAAAGTGGGTTATTGAATTCATAAGATCGAAAGGGGCAAGTGACACTGAACAACGACTAATTGAACGACTACTGGGTATAGTATTGGAGAATAATTTTTTTGCATTTAACAATGATATATACTTGCAAAAAATCGGGGTAGCTATGCGGTCCCCATGCAGAGGCAGTTTCACCAATTTAGTTAAGGCGTACTGGGAACACAGGTTTGTACTAGACAATGCTCATTTGAAAACTAGTATATCTTTCTATACACGCTTTCTGGGTGACATTTTCCTTATTATTAAAGGAAGATGTGAGGTAGCAACAGAAATAGTAGATTACTTTAATGGTACAACTGAATTTTTAAAATTCACAAGTGACTATCAGGAGATGAATATTAGTTACTTGGATGTAGAATTACATAAAGACATTCAAGGACAATGCTATACAGCTAAGATATACAGAAAAAGTACACATTGAAACGCACTCTTGCATTTCACTAGCTCACACACTTTCCACCAGAAAAGGTCCGTAATTAAAGGGCAATTAGTGTGGGTGGCAAGAATGATCACTAAGCAGGATGATTATAAAGTAGAATGTGATAACCTGAGTAACATGTTCACACATAGGGGCTACCCGATGGATTTAATTCAAAACATTACCACTGAAGTTCAAAGGAAGCGTGAAAATAGAATATACAAACCTATTTTAAACCAAGGAGCGTGGTCAGTGGTTACAAATTTAGAGTCACCCATACCCCAAGTACCATCTGAAAACATTGAGGATATCAACATTCCACACAATTCTCCCACAATTACATCTAGGTCCAATGCCACAGTAAAAAATGAAAGCACACTTAGTTTTGTTTTAGGATTTCATTTAAGAGCTAAGGAAATTATGGGCATCCTGACAAAGAACAGGCATTTGCTCACAACAGATAGAGAAATTGCACAAAACGTAGGAGAATTTCCAGTGATTACACACAGGAGGGGCAAAAACTTGAAGAACATCTTAGAAAGACATAACAACAACACACACAGGACTACAGGTATGTCCAGGTGTGAAATGTGCGACCACTGTAGATACATAGATATTGACAACAAATTTGTGATTAGAGACAGGAGTTATTCACTTAAGAATACATACAATTGCAATTCAAGATCGGTGGTCTACATAGCACAATGCCAGGCATGTCCAGCCTTCTATGTAGGAAAAACCGATAGAAGGCTACAGGATAGAATTTATGACCATATATACACAATTAATAGATGCAAACAAGATAATGCCTTGGCTAAACACTGTGGGGAGTATCCTAACCATTCATTTAAGTTCAAAGTCATCAAACAAATATTGGACCAGGAAAATAAGGTCCAAACAATGACCAGAGGAGGCCCAAAATACTTACTTTTAGAAAAAATAAAACCACTGTGGCAATTAAGACTTGATGCATGCAGCTCACCAGGTTTAAATGAACTATATTCAATAACCAGTGTGCCGAACAGTCACAGCCCTTAAGGCTAAACAACACACCTGATACACTTGTAATAGGTGACTCTGTCGTCAGGCACACTGACTCCCCGCTCAACAGGCTGAACAAGGAGAAGGTCACAGTGAGCTGCCTGTCGGGCGCTAGGATCCGCCACATAACACAAGCACTCAGGTCACTCCAAGGCAAGTACAAATATGACACGGTCCTTGTCCATGCTGGTGTGAATGACCTGAGATGTACTTCACTGGACTACATGAAAAGAGACATAGAGGAGCTCTCTGAGCATGTAGCCCAGGCTGGTATGACCCTGACCTTGAGTAGCATCTTACCCTCACCAAGAATGATGCCACAATATGAAGACAAGATGATCAATTTCAACAATTGGCTTAAGTATTGGTGTCATTCAAAGGGGATCCAATGCCTGTCAGCCTGGGATGACATGCGCGACAAGCCACGATACTTCGCTAGGGATGGCTTGCACCTGTCACCCCTGGGTTTTCGGATATTGGCAAAGGCTCTTGCTTCCCCCATAGTGCCTTTTTTAGGCAAGGCTCAAAAGACAAACCCACCTCCATAAGTATCACAAGGGATAAGAAACTAAGAGTAATGCTACTCAACGCCAGAAGTCTAAACCTCAAGATGCATGCACTCGAAACTCTCCTAAGCATGGAGAACATCGATATCTGTGCAGTAACAGTAACCTGGTTCAAGGCTCCCGAGAGCACCCCAGCACTACCAGGTTATACCTCATACCATGCTTTTCGGCCCCAAAACTTGGACCGAACCACAAAAGGAGGGGGGGTATCAATATTCGTCAGAGATACCCACACCTCCAGGTTGGTGGCACAGCACGAAGCATCAGAGACTATCCATGTGCAACTAACAGTGGGTAAAACTGCCTTCCAGTTTATAGCCTGCTACAGACCACCCTCCCAAACCCAGGAACCCCACTCGGCCTTCCTGAGAACAATGGAAAATATGAAGGTCTCTCCAAACACCATTATATTGGGCGACTTCAACTACCCAAATATAGACTGGGAGCATTACTCTAGCTCCAACACCCTAGCCCAAAGGTTCCTAGAATTTATGAACTCAAATGCTATGGAACAACTTGTTACCACTCCCATAAGAGGGGAAAACATACTGGACCTGATCATCACCAACATGGGGACTCTATGCTCCAGACTAGAAGTGTATCCCTCACTGGTAAAATCAGACCATAAAACTAATCTCACTGGATATTCACATCCCGACCCCACCCCCTGCCCAGAAAACCACAGTGAAAAACTTCTCTAAAGCAAATTTCACACTTCTCAAAGCCCCCGAGCCTGTGGAAAATACGGCCCAGACCACAGAATCCTTTATAAACGCATTCTATGAACACTTTCAGGAATGCATGGATCATGCAATCCCAAATAAAACCAAGACCCAATCCTCCAAAGGCAGATGCCCTGTCTGGTGGACCCCAGCCATAAACAAACTATACAATAGAAGGAGGAAGCTACTACATGATAGAGCAAAATCCCAAAAAGGGGAGGCATCTCTGATCAGTATTAGCAAAAAACTACGGGCACTCATAAAATTGTCTAAGGCCAGCTTCGAGAGAAAAATTGCACAGGACACTAAGGATAATCACAAGGCTTTCTTTAGTTATGTTAGGAACCTGGGTGGGAATTCCCAGATATGCTCAGAATTAGTCCAAAATGACAAAAAATACATCGAACCCACAGACATTGCCAACATCCTAGCTGACAGGTTCAGCGCAAACTTCTCCCCCCCCACCAAAGGGCAAATATCTATCCCAGCAGAGTGCTGCCCCCCTGACATCTCAAATGCTCAGGTAAGAGCCACCCTCTCCAAAGCAAAAAACACAGCATCAATGGGACCAGACGGTGTCCCGGGCTGCGTCCTACATGAACTCCAAGAAGAGCTAAACCCAAACATAAAACTACTGTTCAATCTCAGCCTTACTACAGGATATGTACCCAAAGAGTGGCGTACAGCAACAGTGGTCCCTCTCCACAAAGGTGGTGCCTCAACGGATCCTGGAAACTATCGCCCCATAAGCCTGACTAGCTTGGTCTGCAAAGCTATGGAAAGGATCATCATGGACCTCATAAATAAAGATATTGGGGACCTACAGACACTGGATCCTACTCAGTTCGGCTTTGTTAACGGCAGATCCTGCCTCTTAAACCTGGTCGATTTCATTGAAACAGTCACCAAGGCCATTGACGAGGGGAAGGTGGTCCACACAGCCTACATGGACCTCGCAAAAGCCTTCAATACAATACCCCACTCTGGCATTATAGATAAGCTCACCAGCTTAAATATAAACCCATATGTCACTAGATGGGTTGCAAACTGGCTCAAGGACAGAACCCACATGGTTAGAATTGCTGGAGCCATGTCAGACTCCAAACCAGTTACAAGTGGCGTCCCACAAGGCTCAGTCCTGGGACCTCTCTTGTTCGGTATATATTTCTCGGAGGTACAGGCCAACATGGAAGGACTGTGGCTGATGAAGTTCGCAGATGACTGTAAACTGGGTGCCATAATCGACTCTCCAGCCGACACAAGCATCCTCCAAAAGGGCCTCATAGAAACAGACAACTGGTGCCAGAGCCATGGCCTCAAGCTAAACACCAAAAAGTGTATAGTCATCCCCTTTGGCAAAAACAAAGTGCCCACAAATTACCACATAGGTGGTAATCCATTAAGTACAGAAGAAGTAATTAGGGACCTGGGGACCCAAGTTGATAGCAATCTCTCATTTGACAACCACGTGGCCAAAGTGGTTAGAAAACATTTTATATAGTCCACCTAATCATGAAGGGATTCATATCTAGATCAGGGGAGGTCATAGTGCCTCTTTACTCATCCCTCATCAGGCCCATAATTGAGTACAATGCCCCTTTTGGGATGTACCTTACCAGACACCTGCAGTAACTGGAAAGACCCCAAAAGTACCTCACCAAGATGATCAAAGGGCTCAAACAGATGCCATATGCTGCCCGGTTAAAAAAACTCCAGCTCTACTCAGTGGCATACCGCCTGCTCAGAGGCGATCTGTGCCTGACATATAAAGTCATGTCCAACCCGGAATTAATGGACATGCTGCACCTCACAAAATCCAAATCCAGTCAAGCTACGCGCTCAAGAGACTTGAACCTCAGCACTGAAATAAATAGGACATGCTGGAGGGACAGATTCATAACCCAGAGGCTCCCTTCACTCTGGAATAAAATCCCAGTCCAGGTTAGACAGAGTCCCTCATTGACTCTCTTCAAGAGGAATCTTGATGAGTGGATGGGAGATTGTAGGTTTACCCCGGGTATCACTTCTGTGTCACTGTTAGACAGAGGCACAGTATACTAACCTCGAAAAAGGGCATAGCAAAATTAATTTAAAATGGGTGGCGAAAGCCAAACACACTCTGGCTAGGCTTATAAATGCCCTAGGGCAGATAGCCTAGTATGAACCTATGAACCTATGAACCTGCATACTAAAGTTAAAAAATTGGTCAAGATAGCTAGGTAGAAGTAGGAATAAGAAAAGGCTTCTTCTTCTTCTTCTTCTTTCGTCTTTTTCCCGGTTAGGGATCGCCACAGCGGATCATCTAAAGAACAAAAATATATTTCTTTTATAATTTATATGTTAGAGCATACATTGGTGCCATTGAGTGTAGAATTTAGTCATTATTAATTACTACATACTACACAAGAATTTATTAAACAATAGAGATTTTATTTGTTACTTTTTGTATTTCTAAAGAAAAGTAAAGTATGTTGTTGTTGTCTTTCGGCTTTTCCTGGTTAGGGGTCGCCACAGCGGAACTCCGGTCCGCCAATGATTGGCAGTAGATTTTGATGAACGCCGAGGTGCCAGCTCAACGTTCAACCTTCAACGAAGGCACGCCCATTTACACATGTCTTTTGAACATGCGTAAATGGGCGTGCCTTCGTTGAAGGTTGTATAGCAATGTGCAATAAGTCAAAGCAGTATGGCAGGGACTATAGACATTTTGGATGTAATACGGATATATAAACATATACTTTTTGAGTTTGTTTTTTAAAAGATATGCAAAATTTAATTGGATTAATTCAAATAGATGTAAGACAGTCCCCCGGATTTATTAATCTTCCATGTAAGACTAGATTAGTCTTACACGGAAGCACCAGTCTAAGAGTATGATGGCATCACGCCATGCATATTAATGAGGATGCGCTGCCTCAACTCTAAAGCTTACATGGAGTGTGTGGACGAGTGTAGGGGGTGTGTTGGACTGCCAAGCCGTCCAACAATCCACTCCCCTGCAATAAAGAAATGCTGCAATTTCGAGTTACATGAGCGAGTCTGCTCACATTTGCACAATGTAACACTACACTCCCCCCATATGTTAAACAACTGACAAAATTAAAAATAAAAATAGTTTTTTCTTTTTTTCATCCAATATAGCTGCCCATATTTGCATGTGTTTGCATGGGTTTGCCAATTGCTTAGCTACAGTTAGCAGCTTAGACAGCAGAAGAGGATAATAAGAAAAATATATGCAAATTAATCAAAATAGCAATAGTGTAGTGGTTAGAGCCTTTGCACAAAAAGGAGGCATTCCCAGTTTGAGTTCCACTACTGCACATTCCATTTTCTGTTCGAAATCTGTATACAAAAATATTTCCCGACATTTTGTATGTATAAGTTTTGTAAAAAGCATTGAAATGTTAAATGTAGTAGTGAACGAATTATATATATATATATATATATATATATATATATATATATATATAGATAGATAAGAAGGAGAAATGGTTATGCATTCTGAGGCATGAGTACCCTATTTTAGGCAATATAAAGCACTGCTAAGCACATTTTACCAGTACTGAGCATATTTAAATCCAACTGTGCATAGCTGCACACCACATTAACCAGCGCAATGTCTTTGTGCGTAGCTGTGCACCGCACTAACCAGCGCAACCACAGCATATTTGCACGTAGTTGCACACCGCTCTAACCAGCACAACGTCGGGCAATGTCAGGCAACGTCGAGCAACGTTAAGCAACGTTGGGCAACGCCAGGCAAAGTGGAGCAAAGTCGGTTAAACATGGCCACACCTCCTTTACTGTACCTTAACCAGTCAGGTCTGCCCAGTAGGAAAATAAAAAGCAGTGACAGCGCTCGAACTCAGAATACTGTGCACTATAGTCACAGTACTTAACCACAAAGCCATGACAGCATTTCATAGACATGCACTTTCAACAGACACATATCTATCAAAGGAATTTTAAACATTGCCAACATCAGCTAAGCAGGCGTGCCTACAGAGGAGTTTTTCCAAAACTGGCCAATCACAAATAAGTGCAGAAAATGAGGCATATTTAAGCTCCACAGGTGGGAATACTTGCTATAATTGGTTGTAGCTTCCTTCTGCAGTCAGCATGGCTGGTGTTGGAGAAGGCACTCGATTTAGAGCGCAATGCTGGGGCATCGAAGAGTCCAAAGTAATGGTTTGGCTCCTTATCCACAATCATGAGGAAAGACTCCTGTGGGGCCAGTGCCAGGGTACCCAATATAAAATGGAGGCATGAAGCAGTCTTGCCTGTGATCTCACCAGTGCCACTGGTGTTCCTCGGACTGGTGAGCAGGTCAGGCACCATTATTCTGTCCTGAAGCAACATAGGGAGGATCAACTGGACCAGTGGATCCAGAAATCCCGTACAATGCCTAATGTCCCAGTACTAAGTAGCCATTGTATTAAGTAGTTAAGAATTGCTATGCTTGTCTATACTATGGATAGGTATGTCTCAATATCACTGCATTTACTTCACAGCTGCAGGTGTCCGGGCTATGAACCAGCAAGCCCATGAATATAGGCTGCAAAGGCTGTGTCATCAGTCAGGTTAGTAATTATTCTGCATGTACTGTTATATAAGATAAATGAGAGAGCCTTCAAAAGTCTTTTAACCCAATAAATAAAGGTGTAATAATCCTTTAATAAATGTATGATTCATGGAGTGTGTCTGTGTCATTTTCTTTGATATGTTGTTGTACTGTTGTATTCTACAAATAGTGTTGTATTAAGCAGTGTCTACCCACACTTGGGTAGACCCATATAACGTGGATGAAGGGAGTGTCAGTAGCTTGTATGCATATGTACAGCCCTCAACTGTTGGTTCATGGCTAGCATGTACAGGTTAATCTGGCACATAAGTAGCTTGGTGTTGTGTTCCCCAGAAATGTCAGTGTGCTGCCAGAAATGTAAGGAGCTAACATATAACTGATACTTTCACCTGAACATATCTAGATAATTATATGAAAGTAAATCTGTCAGTGTACCATCTTAGCAGTAGTGTGTGTGAGCAACTCTCAAAATCTGTTGCAGTAACATCTGCATCTTGGACAGTTTGTATCTAAGATACAGCTCATGTATATAATGATCTAGCAAAATCCAATTGCACAATATAAGGACATTGGGTAGTGTAATAATACATGTAAGGGACATATAACTGCAGTTAATAGGAATGTAGTGAAAACTAGAAGGATATATAAGTTGTTAAATGAGCTATCTTTTCCCACCCTACTGTATGTGCATAAAAAATGCAATTCCACATCTCAGTCGGCATCATGGACCTCATAAATAAAGATATTGGGGACCTACAGACACTGGATCCTACTCAGTTCCGCTTTGTTAATGGCAGATCCTGCCTCTTAAACCTGGTCAATTTCATTGAAACAGTCACCAAGGCCATTGACGAGGGGAAGGTGGTCCACACAGCCTACATGGACCTCGCAAAAGCCTTCAATACAATACCCCACTCTGGCATTATAGATAAGCTCACCAGCTTAAATATAAACCCCTATGTCACTAGATGGGTTGCAAACTGGCTCAAGGACAGAACCCACATGGTTAGAATTGCTGGAGCCATGTCAGACTCCAAACCAGTTACAAGTGGCGTCCCACAAGGCTCAGTCCTGGGACCTCTCTTGTTCGGTATATATTTCTCGGAGGTACAGGCCAACATGGAAGGACTGTGGCTGACGATGTTCGCAGATGACTGTAAACTGGGTGCCATAATCGACTCTCCAGCCGACACAAGCATCATCCAAAAGGGCCTCATAGAAACAGACAACTGGTGCCAGAGCCATGGCCTCAAGCTAAACACCAAAAAGTGTATAGTCATCCCCTTTGGCAAAAACAAAGTGCCCACAAATTACCACATAGGTGGTAATCCATTAAGTACAGAAGAAGTAATTAGGGACCTGGGGACCCAAGTTGATAGCAATCTCTCATTTGACAACCACGTGACCAAAGTGGTTAGAAAACATTTTATATAGCCCACCTAATCATGAAGGGATTCATATCTAGATCAGGGGAGGTCATCGTGCCTCTTTACTCATCCCTCATCAGGCCCATAATTGAGTACAATGCCCCTTTTGGGATGTACCTTACCAGACACCTGCAGTAACTGGAAAGACCCCAAAAGTACCTCACCAAGAGGATCAAAGGGCTCAAACAGATGCCATATGCTGCCCGGTTAAAAAAACTCCAGCTCTACTCAGTGGCATACTGCCTGCTCAGAGGCGATCTGTGCCTGATGTATAAAGTCATGTCCAACCCGGAATTAATGGACATGCTGCACCTCACAAAATCCAAATCTAATCGTGCTACGCGCTCAAGAGACTTGAACCTCAGCACTGAAATAAATAGGACATGCTGGAGGGACAGATTCATAACCCAGAGGCTCCCTTCACTCTGGAATAAAATCCCAGTCCAGGTTAGACAGAGTCCCTCATTGACTCTCTTCAAGAGGAATCTTGATGAGTGGATGGGAGATTGTAGGTTTACCCCGGGTATCACTTCTGTGTCACTGTTAGACAGGCACAGTATACTAACCTCGAAAAAGGGCATAGCAAAATTAATTTAAAATGGGTGGCGAAAGCCAAACACACTCTGGCTAGGCTTATAAATGCCCTAGGGCAGATAGCCTAGTATTAACCTATGAACCTATGAACCTGCATACTAAAGTTAAAAAATTGGTCAAGATAGCTAGGTAGAAGTAGGAATAAGAAAAGGCTTCTTCTTCTTCTTCTTCTTCTTCTTTCGGCTTTTTCCCGGTTAGGGATCGCCACAGTGGATCATCTAAAGAACAAAAATATATTTCTTTTATAATTTATATGTTAGAGCATACATTGGTGCCATTGAGTGTAGAATTTAGTCATTATTAATTACTACATACTACACAAGAATTTATTAAACAATAGAGATTTTATTTGTTACTTTTTGTATTTCTAAAGAAAAGTAAAGTATGTTGTTGTTGTCTTTCGGCTTTTCCTGGTTAGGGGTCGCCACAGCGGAACTCCGGTCCGCCAATGATTGGCAGTAGATTTTGATGAATGCCGAGGTGCCAGCTCGACGTTCAACCTTCAACGAAGGCACGCCCATTTACACATGTCTTTTGAACATGCATAAATGGGCGTGCCTTCGTTGAAGGTTGTATAGCAATGTGCAATAAGTCAAAGTAGTATGGCAGGGACTATAGACATTTTGGATGTAATACGGATATATAAACATATACTTTTTGAGTTTGTTTTTTAAAAGATATGCAAAATTTAATTGGATTAATTCAAATAGATGTAAGACAGTCCCCCGGATTTATTAATCTTCCATGTAAGACTAGATTAGTCTTACACGGAAGCACCAGTCTAAGAGTATGATGGCATCACTCCATGCATATTAATGAGGATGCGCTGCCTCAACTCTAAAGCTTATATGGAGTGTGTGGACGAGTGTAGGGGGTGTGTTGGACTGCCAAGCCGTCCAACAATCCACTCCCCTGCAATAAAGAAATGCTGCAATTTCGAGTTACATGAGCGAGTCTGCTCACATTTGCACAATGTAACACTACACTCCCCCCATATGTTAAACAACTGACAAAATTAAAAATAAAAATAGTTTTTTCTTTTTTTCATCCAATATAGCTGCCCATATTTGCATGTGTTTGCATGGGTTTGCCAATTGCTTAGCTACAGTTAGCAGCTTAGACACCAGAAGAGGATAATAAGAAAAATATATGCAAATTAATCAAAATAGCAATAGTGTAGTGGTTAGAGCCTTTGCACAAAGAGGAGGCATTCCCAGTTTGAGTCCCACTACTGCACATTCCATTTTCTGTTCGAAATCTGTATACAAAAATATTTCCCGACATTTTGTATGTATAAGTTTTGTAAAAAGCATTGAAATGTTAAATGTAGTAGTGAACAAATTATATATATATATATATATATATATATATATATATATATATATATATATATATATATATAGATAAGAAGGAGAAATGGTTATGCATTCTGAGGCATGAGTACCCTATTTTAAGCAATATAAAGCACTGCTAAGCACATTTTACCAGTACTGAGCATATTTAAATCCAACTGTGCATAGCTGCACACCGCATTAACCAGCGCAATGTCTTTGTGCGTAGCTGTGCACCGCACTAACCAGCACAACCACAGCATATTTGCACGTAGCTGCGCACCGCTCTAACCAGCACAACGTCGGGCAATGTCAGGCAACGTCGAGCAACGTTAAGCAATGTTGGGCAAAGCCAGGCAAAGTGGAGCAAAGTCGGTTAAACATGGCCACACCTCCTTTGCTGTACCTTAACCAGTCAGGTCTGCCCAGTAGGAAAATAAAAAGCAGTGACAGCGCTCCAACTCAGAATACTGTGCACTATAGTCACAGTACTTAACCACAAAGCCATGACAGCATTTCATAAACATGCACTTTCAACAGACACATATCTATCAAAGGAATTTTAAACATTGCCAACATCAGCTAAGCAGGTGTGCCTACAGATGAGTTTTTCCAAAACTGGCCAATCACAAATAAGTGCAGAAAATGAGGCATATTTAAGCTCCACAGGTGGGAATACTTGCTATAATTGGTTGTAGCTTCCTTCTGCAGTCAGCATGGCTGGTGTTGGAGAAGGCACTCGATTTAGAGCGCAATGCTGGGGCATCGAGGAGTCCAAAGTAATGGTTTGGCTCCTTATCCACAATCATGAGGAAAGACTCCTGTGGGGCCAGTGCCAGGGTACCCAATATAAAATGGAGGCATGAAGCAGTCTTGCCTGTGATCTCACCAGTGCCACTGGTGTTCCTCGGACTGGTGAGCAGGTCAGGCACCATTATTCTGTCCTGAAGCAACATAGGGAGGATCAACTGGACCAGTGGATCCAGAAATCCCGTACAATGCCTAATGTCCCAGTACTAAGTAGCCATTGTATTAAGTAGTTAAGAATTGCTATGCTTGTCTATACTATGGATAGGTATGTCTCAATATCACTGCATTTACTTCACAGCTGCAGGTGTCCGGGCTATGAACCAGCAAGCCCATGAATATAGGCTGCAAAGGCTGTGTCATCAGTCAGGTTAGTAATTATTCTGCATGTACTGTTATATAAGATAAATGAGAGAGCCTTCAAAAAGTCTTTTAACCCAATAAATAAAGGTGTAATAATCCTTTAATAAATGTATGATTCATGGAGTGTGTCTGTGTCATTTTCTTTGATATGTTGTTGTACTGTTGTATTCTACAAATAGTGTTGTATTAAGCAGTGTCTACCCACACTTGGGTAGACCCATATAACGTGGATGAAGGGAGTGTCAGTAGCTTGTATGCATATGTACAGCCCTCAACTGTTGGTTCATGGCTAGCATGTACAGGTTAATCTGGCACATAAGTAGCTTGGTATTGTGTTCCCCAGAAATGTCAGTGTGCTGCCAGAAATGTAAGGAGCTAACATATAACTGATACTTTCACCTGAACATATCTAGATAATTATATGAAAGTAAATCTGTCAGTGTACCATCTTAGCAGTAGTGTGTGTGAGCAACTCTCAAAATCTGTTGCAGTAACATCTGCATCTTGGACAGTTTGTATCTAAGATACAGCTCATGTATATAATGATCTAGCAAAATCCAATTGCACAATATAAGGACATTGGGTAGTGTAATAATACATGTAAGGGACATATAACTGCAGTTATTAGGAATGTAGTAAAAACTAGAAGGATATATAAGTTGTTAAATGAGCTATATTTTCCCACCCTACTGTATGTGCATATAAAATGCAATTCCACACCTCAGTCGGCATGTCTAATCTCAAAACATTTGTTGGGACATATGTCCTATTGGTTTACAAATATTTGCATTAATTTCTATGCATGTGCCCTGTTAAAATACCACAATATCGGTGGCCTGTTGCCATCAATTCAACCTGCATGCTGTTGTAATGTCCACTCTTGTTCTATATATGCATGTGTTATGCTTGCTTTTCAACTGTTGAAAATCTGGTGTGTTGGGTTAATGGGATACTTCTGCATACTGTTATAACCAATTGGGAATGCTGTTGACTGTTACTAACCCATATCTTTATTAAAATCTCCAAAACATAGTTCGTATGGGAAGGCCGGTCCCAGCGGACCCACCTGTCCCACCTCAGAGGGCCATGGCACCTGGCACCAGCAGATCTGGTGCCCAGCCTGGGACCTCCTACTCCATTGGCCCTGTGCCACCTTCGGGTGGAACAGTTGTAGGGGATGGGGCTTGGCCCCCCTGTGCAAGCATGGGCAGAGGAGGGGCACCTATCACCCTTTGAACAGTCCGAGCTGTGGTGCATAGAGAGATTGAACGTTCTGTTGCAGAACCTCTATGCCAGCTTGAGGCCTGAGTGGCACAACTCCTGCATCAGCCTGCCCCTCCTACACAGCCCCCAGCACAGCCACCATCTAGGCCATGAAGGTGCAGTGGTGACTGCCCATGGGTGGGGACCTCGGTCCCACTGTTTCCATCTGGGGGCTTATGGGCTTGCAATTTCCAAACATCACTCCCAATCAAAGGTGTTCACCCACCACATGTGTCATATACTGCCCCTGTATGCATCTTGTTTGTCTTGTCTGTTTACCTCCCCAACCTACCTCCCCAAATATACCTACTTCCCCTACCCCACATTACACTCTCACCTGAAAAAAAGGGCAATCTGCTCCCAAAAAAAAAATTACGCCCCATACATAGCTGCCCATTTTGCACACATGTCCACTGGACACATGAAATGTTATTTAACTGGCATTACAACATACTTTGTTGTCCTCACCCCTCTCTCAGAGGTTGAAGGTTTCATATCTACCTCCAAATTTATCGCGTATGCACAGCTGTTGCTGTTGAAGAAATGGGCAGCTATGAACCTTTCCTACACCCATCCTGCACATCCCGAGCTATTTTCCATACTGTCTTTCCCTCTTTGTGCCCCTTTTTCACCACTTTCCTATCCCCCCATTTTTCTTTTCTTTCAAAGAAATTAGCGCAGGGGTGAGTGGGAGTAAGCACTATTAAGAAGTAGTTAGTGGGTTTGCGCAAGTTTGCGCTTGTTTGCGCTTGGCTAAGCAATGCGCAGCAATGCACAAACCCATGCAAACCCACTTACAACTGCTTAAAAGTGCCTTAGTCACTCTGTATGTGAGGGTCCTTTTTCTGCTCAGGAGCAAAATAAAACATCTCTGTAATCTCAAACCCTGGACCTTGCACATACTACACAACATGAAGTACCACTAAGCCACGGTACATATTCATCAAGTTGGTGCTTAAATAATTATATCATGCATCAGAATGAGTGAATGTAAAGGAAAATTAGGAATACCATACCACACAACTTGTTCTGTGGATGTTGACTAACAGTTGTTGTGGGATTACATTACATGACTGTGATAAGAGAAGCAGCCATTCTAGCAGGAAATAATGTTACACTATCACTTTACAACCCCACACAGTATCACAACAGGACAAACACTGACATATCTTTTTAGGGCAGAGGCCATACCTCCCAACTGTCCCTAATTTTCAGGAATGTCCCTGATTTTGACACAAATTTTAGCTCTGTCCCTCTGAATCCCTCCGAAAACTACTGACTTTGGCCAGAAAGGTGGTGAATTACACTTAATGAATAATGACAATAATTAAGAGTTAGACACTTCTTTTACTTCAGAAAAGGTGTATTAATTCATATGCTCTGATTCTCTCAATGTCTCAACTTAATGGCACTAATATTTTAAAGGTGTCCCTGATTGTCCCTGACTTTTTCTTGATATTTCCCTGAGTCTGTTCAAATATATTCCTGACTGGTTGAGAGGTCTGGCAGAGGCAGAAACACAGAGGCATATCAGCCTTTCTGCTGTTACACACTGTGCAAATAGCTTTGGAAGGAGTTTTTGAAGCATACCCTTATGTAGGAATACAACACTGAAATACAAATGGATGTAGCTATGTACTGGTAGCAACCATCTGTAAGAATGTCATTGCTCTATTGCTGAAAAGACTTGTGTGGTGCACAGACAAAAAATAACAGGCTATTTTCTGGCTATCGTGTGGAGAGGTCCACAGTTGGGAGTTGCACAGACAGACTACTTGCCTTGATAAACTAACATATACTCAGCAACCCTGTAAGTCCAGCAAGATAAAATCCACGCAGTACTACTTACACTCTCTGTACTTCTGCAACCCTACCCAAATGTAGAATATACCTGTGTGTGCAGGGTCTACCAAGGATGTAGGTAAGCATACTCGCAGTACTGAAATGTGTCCAGTTTTTCTGAGCAGCTTGCGCTAATGTCAACACTAAAAAAGCACAAACTGTTTAGAACTGAGTAAATGAATATTCATAGTATAGCAGTTCACAAACAATTCTTGTGCCAAAGGAATACATCTCTATAGCTAGCTTTGTATGACAGTTAATTGTAACAGTATCTTGGGGTAGCATTTTGTGGGGTGAGTACATTTCTACACTGACAAGTGGGTACTGGAAGCAGCGACATTAGGTCTGAGTACAAAATGTAAATCTCTGGCTACACCCCTGGCTTCTGATATAAGAACTATACCAACCTTCTGTCTTAAACAATGATGTCCACACCAAACAAGGATGATCTCCATCTTGGAAAGCTGAAAGGGCCACGCCTACATGAGTCAGCATTTTATGGTACTGGGTTGCTATGACAGTGATTACTGCAATTACTACACAGCAGGCTGCATTAACTTAGCAAATGGTGGCCACTAATTGGTGGAGAGGCCATTACATGCTCATGTGCAAATTCCTACAAAAGCAGGCTGCAATCTCTGCCAACAAACTCAATTACTCTATTGCAGAGACTGACAGAGAGAGAGAGAGAGAGAGAGACAGACAGAGAAAAGGAAAAATAAATATTACCAAATCATACAAAGGAAAGGTATGTGACACATATGTATTTACTGGCATGTAGTAGATGTTATTGAAGAATAGTCTAAATAATGTGAACCATTCAAATGTGGCAGCAGTACTTCTTTATGCACAGATGTTCTGCTTAACTACTGCTATAGACAATACTGTGTGTACCTGTGGGCAGTGGGACATACCTGTGAAATGTGTAGCTCAGCATTAAATGTCAAAGATCTGATCCATGTATCTGTGTTCTGTACAGTAGTGTGGCCAGTGGCTGTTGGGGGGATTAGCGCTAACATTATATAAACAAGGGTGTGACAGAACAACACATGCATGATTGTCATATTAAAGTGTAGCTTAGCATTGGCAACTGCTGTAGCAGTCTAGTATGCTTTTCTAGTATCTGTTGCCATATATACCCCCAATGTTAGTGTGTGTTCATATGTGACACCTGTTTGTGTTGCAGCAAGGCCCAACAGTTCAGCTGTGAGGTCCAGGGACTTACAACAGTGTGGACCTTGTGTGTGTATGCGACACACATACGGAGAAATGTATATGTGCCATATATATTCACATCTGTATATGTGCATAGAGCAGGGGACATATTGCAACTGTTTGTGAAGGGGGAGATATATATGTTGGTCAAGGTTAGTATGCGCATATTTGTATGTAGGTTTTAGTGTGTGACAAACAAGACAGCATACAGTGCTGGTATATGACATGTGGTGGTTAAACACTGTGGGTGGTTTGTTCAGTTTGCAATGTTGAAGCCAGTAAGGCCTGCTAAAGCTAACTGGGCTGTGAACACCTTCAATGCATTTATCCCAAGACTGTGCAATTTTATTACATTACTGTATACCTTACATCCTTTGTTTAATTGATATTCTCACTATGAAAGGTGAAATGTATATGTGCCTAGATATATATGTATATGTAGACAAATGGATGTGTATATGTATATATACATATGTATATACACACACACACATACACACACACACACACACACACACACATATATATATATATATATATATATATATATATATATATATATATACTCATACACACCTACATCTACTTGTTGCAATAGATTCTCTGTACTGTTGACTGACTGTGATGGTCAATATGTTTCTGAATATGTCAAAGATATGTATCTATGGGATAGCTTAGTGGGAAACTGTTTATGTTATGGTATTATGGGTCCTTGCTTTGATCCTAGCAAAAGCTGTGTATTCTGTTGCTAGGCAGAATAAGTGCTACTGCATACAGTGTGATTAAGTCCCTTGTGTTTTAACTAAGGTGTGTCATTGGAGGCTAAAGCACTAAATCTATGATTATTGATTGGTACTGATGTTGAATGCAAATCCTGTGTGTACTGTAGTACTACTTGAAGCTCTGGGCCTGTACAGCAAAGTATGGTGTATGTCCACATTGCTTGCATCCACTGTTTTGTGTCGTCCCTGTACTCATCACAGATTACATTTCTCAAGATTAAGGTTGTGTAAGTACTGACACACAGTACTGTATAGTACACACTGAAAGCTTATCTGGGTTGTCATACCTTTGTGTCCTGTAATTATGTCTGATGTGTGTGTGGGTATGTCTGTAACATGTCCTTCAACATATGTGTGGTAACGCATATAACTGCGTATCTAGCAACATTCATAGTGTACTACAGCAGTATGTGACCTATATTCCCAATTGTGCACATATTTTGGCCATGGTTTTGGCATTAACAAGTTGTGTGATATAATAGTAATACATTTACTGGACGTTAGAAAAGAAAGATTGGCAAGACAAGGCTGTAAAAGTAAAAACTGTTTTAATAAAAACAACGACAAATCCAAACAATGGTAAGCGCTTTCGGGTTCTCCAACCCTTCATCAGACAAACAAAATAACACTGGTCTTTACATTTAAACATACTGACAACCAATCAAAAACAAACATTCCTAATACCTTACCCGCCTATTTTGTAAAGCAGGTTTTAAAGGAACAATTTCATTAATGCCTGGATATCTGTGTGATCCTAATGTTATAATCCATTATATGTAATATAATGTAATAATATGGATTATAACATTAGGATCACACAGATATCCAGGCATTAATGAAATTGTTCCTTTAAAACCTGCTTTACAAAATAGGCGGGTAAGGTATTAGGAATGTTTGTTTTTGATTGGTTGTCAGTATGTTTAAATGTAAAGACCAGTGTTATTTTGTTTGTCTGATGAAGGGTTGGAGAACCCGAAAGCGCTTACCATTGTTTGGATTTGTCGTTGTTTTTATTAAAACAGTTTTTACAGCCTTGTCTTGCCAATCTTTCTTTTCTAGTTTGGACTATTTTGGCTTGGCAAGACTTTAGCTACAGCACAGAGCATTTTTTTCTTCATTTACTGGACGTTACACTGATTGTGATGGATGATATATTTCTTTACACATCAGCTTGATGTATATCTGCTGTGGCTAGGTGGTGCATTTTGTTGCATACAGTGTGCCAGGTACTCTTGTATAGTCTTATATAGTGATTTCATTTTGTTGCTGTGCAGAACATGGTTCATTAGCTAGAGAGTGAGCAAGGCACTTTCAAGCAGTTGTGGGGTGAGCAGTGATCAGTGGCAGTTACAGTGTTTCACTCTCAGTTAGCTTATAGGTTGCTATATATGGCAGTTCAGTGATATCTGTACTGTATAATGCTAAATGTGCCATATGACTTGCTCAGGCATATTTTTGTATTTATGTCTTCCAGGGATCATGGCCCATCACTGGAACCTGAGTTACAGTAGTGCTGAAGATTATATCATTACTAGCAGTATGATTCAGCACTACCATCTCATGTTCTCATGAATCAGCCAGGACCAGCAGGAGTGTACTGCAATGTGGCAAGATGTTGTCCACAGGGTCATTGAGGTAGGCCTGCATAACTGGACATATGAGCAGGTACGCCACCACTGCAGTGATCTTCTCAGACATGTCCATCAGCATGCCGCTGATGTGCGTAGACAACAGCTTGCAGCAGGAGGTGGTGTTAATATCCACCCCCCCCCTCACCAGAGTAGAGGAGCTGCTCATGAGCCTTGTGGCACCAGCCCAACAACAACAGCAGCAGACATACACCATGATGGAGGTTGGAGCCACCCAGCAAGCACACATGGAACATGCAGGTAACATGACATATCTGTAGACTACTGTTATCTGTATTGGTAGATCATGCATATGTGAGATGTGGAGTGTGTCGTTCAAAGATGTGGAGCCCGTTGTTGTGCAATACTGATCATTTGGAACATAATCTGTAGCCCTGTGAATGTAAACTGTTGTTGGACTGTAAGATTGCAAACACACAGAAGCAATGCCACAGTTGTGGCCACTGACAAACTGTCTCATCTCTATGTAGGTCCCTCTGGGGTGACATCAAGGCAGCAGGCAGATGCTGGTGAGTGTGTTCCACATTTATTATTGTAAATAAAAAGTGCATGTCATAGTTAAGGTGTAGGCCATGTACACATGTAACACACCTACCCATAATGCCTGCTGTGCATGTTTGGTGTAAGAGCATGCACATTTCACTAATGTGAATAGCTGCCTCAAACACATGCAATGCCCAGACCCTCTCAAACAAATGTGGCTAGACTGTAGTGACCATTGGATAGGCACAGTTGATACTCAACATGCACATAACATACACATCTATGTCATACACAGAGCATTTTAACATGTTACACATAAAGGATTCTCAAACCCTCTGTAAAGACACACTCCAGTATCCAAAATCTCATCCACACATTACACATAATATACCTGAGGGGTAGAGGCCTATCCTGGGGCATTTTAACACTCTGCAACACACTACAGGGAATGCACCTTACTGGCCTCCTTACAAACTCACGTAACAACTGGTTGTGAAATGGTGGATTTAGCCAAGGTAGTACAGTTCTGGCATAGCATGATTAGTGCTGGTTTGTGAAACATTTGTAGCCTTGAGTGACCACCTGATGCTTCATGATGATGGCATATGGTACTATACCCCATCCAGTTATTGTAACCACAGTACTAAACATAGCTGCCATTGCTACACACCATAATGATGTGTGTGTGCACATATATGCACCTCTAAACAGTATGCATATCAATCACCATTTGCACAACTGACACATATATGTCTTTTGATGCTGTTGAGTGGCTAGGTCATATGACACATATTGGGTATGTGTAGTGTTTAAATATGCAGTTGTGTTTTAGCATGCCATGTCATGGATGAGACTGGGATGTCCACAATATGATCTACACTCACCATAAGTACCGTACATTGGGTATGTGGCCAAATGGTATTCTATTAATTATCCATGCACCACTGATGATGTTGTGTGAATACTTATCATGCATGTGCTAAAAATGTGTCCACAATTATTTGCTAAAGACACAGAGGCTGCAGTCAGCACTGGATACCTATCTGACACACAGATACACATCCAGCAATGGTATGTACACCTGTGAGTTATGGAGCACAGTACATTACAGGGTTATGAATACCTGCACAGCAATGTTGTGTCCATGTATGCATTGTGTTCCAGGGGGAGGGCCATCACTTAATAACAAAACACATGTATCAAAGCCATGCATACTGTTAGTAACAAGGACTGACTACACTTGCACTGCATGCTGTTGAGCAATACATGTCCTGCATGCTGATATGTGTGATATGACTGTTTTGCTTGTGATACTGTACCCCACCATCACCTGCTATTGTGTATGTTCTGTGATTGCTGGTATTGTGTGTGTCTGCTTTAGGGAGGAGTGTAGTTTTGTGTGTGTGCATGTGTGCATGTGCGCATGTGCGCACGTGTGCATGTGTGTACATGTGCACATGTGTGCATGGATGCATGTGTGCATGTGCACACATGTGCATGTGCGCATGTGTGCATGTGGTCTGAAGTCATGTTCAGGTCTTAAAGTGTGTTTCCTGTTTTCCTTTCACAGGTGCCGAGGTGGGGCTGGTTCAGTACAGCAGGGAACCTGATGTCACTGAGACAGACAGTGATGATGAGGATAGGTGTGTTGAGGCACAGGCAGGTTTGTCAGAGTCTGTTGTTGGGCCACCAATTGACAGTACACAGGTCTCCACCCCATCCATGCACACAGTCATACTGCCTGTACATCCATCATCACCATTGCCCTTAGCTGAGGGACAGTGTACAGTTGGCACTGGCCAGGACCATTTGGTGGTATCTATGGTGTATGTATCAGGACACAGCAGCCATAGCCAGATGTCTGGAATGGTACCACATAGGCAGATGCCCAGGGGTTCTCATCAGAGCACTGCTGGTCATCATGCCCCTGGCAGACATGCCACACCTCTTTCTACCACATGCATGTTCCAGGCTGTCATGGAGGCACATACACGAAGGGAGCAGTACACCAGACAAGGGCTAAGGGCACAGAGGACAGTATCCATGACCTAGAAGGTGCCATACACAACTACACTGAGGTCATTGATAGACGTTGGGGTGAGAAATTGGATGTCCTCCACAATGTCATGTCCATGTGTGCGGAATGGTTGAGACATCAACGTGGACGTATGCCAGCAACATCAGCAGCTGGTGGTCGCCATGGATATCCAGCAAGTCACAGCCACTCCTGTAGTGCCAGTACCAGCCCCAGCAATGTTGTGGGGATGTCCATAGACCATCCTAGCAGACCACGTTCAAGTGACTCTGGCCAGTCCCAGCAGGGACCTGGATCCAGTGGACATATGTCAACCTCTTTGGATAGTATCCAATCTTGATTAGTACCTGATACCGTTTGTAGCACCCCTGCCAGGCACAGGTTCCATATCCTTGGCCAGAGATGGTGATCTGTAAAGCCTGCCAGGTACAGTCTGTAGCTGCCTCACAAATCCCTGTATATGGCAGCCACATGGTGGAACTGTGTGGATGCAGACACACACACATAAACCCGAAACCTAGGGCAAAATGATACCCACACACATGACATCAACACTGGCCCATAACAGAACTCATGGCCCTTACACACACACTCACACACACATGTCGATTGTATGGCTCAGTGTAGGCTTCTGGCAAACTAACAACACACCCTGTGCATATGATGAAACCTGTGCCACCTCCTGTCATCTGTAACATTGATGCAGGAACAGACTAACATGGTCCTGATGCACAGGGTGACTTTAATAAAGTATAGCAATGGTTGGATGTGTAGCATGTTGTCGGCAGTAAAGTGTAATGATATCCTTGAAGGTATAGCTGAGCAGGCACGATGCATTAAAGCTGTAATTAGCAATGTTGTATTGTTTTCACCAGTGTTTATTCCAATTGTGTTTTGTTTGCCCATGTGCCACTTGGATGATGTGTGTAGTGTCAGCATGCGTTATACAGTGGACAGTAAGTGTGGGGTGTGTGCATCACAGGTTTGCAGGTGTCCATTTGTGAACATGGTGCATGTGCCCTGTCTACATGCACATGCATATTGGACACACGGGCAGGGTGACATGCCCTGTATTGGCCAGTGTTAACACTCTATAGTTTCTATTGATGGTCAGTATGCATTGTACTACACACATTTTGGAACTTGAGTACACATGTGTGTGTATAACATGGGTTGACACTGTGCTGTGGGTGATGCTGTTGTTGCTATCTGTCATTGGTTTGCATGACTAAGGTTAACATTGTCCCAGCTGCATAATCCTTTAGTAATGCACACTGTTCACCTACAGGGTTGCATGGACCGTGCTATCACAAACACAAGAAATTCTCACTTATACAGTAAAAGTGCATTAGTCTCATGGACCCCTGCCATAAACTAAATATATAATAGAAGGTGTGAAGTTGTACCAAAAAAAGAGTTACATACCAAGAAGGGATAACCTCTCTGGTCAGTATCATTGGGAAAATACAATCCCTCAATAAACATATAAGGCAAGCTTCAAAATACAAAATGGCAAGGATTCCAAAGACAACACTAAAGCTTTCTTTATTGTTGTGTATAATCTACAGGGGAAATCTCAGATCGGGTCACAGTTAATGTAAATCATCACAAAGTACACTTATCTGACTGACATTACCAATTTCTTGTCAGACGGTTTGAATGTGGATTTCACCACTCTGTCGTTACACAAGGGCCACATTTCCAGACCTGAAGAATGTATAACCTGATGATTCACAGACACTCTAGTTAAAACATTTCTTTACCAAAGTCTATACCACAGTGGCAGTGGTACTGGACAGTGTCCCTGGCTGTGTCATACATAACCTGACATATGAAGTCACCACTCACCTAAACACTCTGCCCAGATGCAGCCTCTATACAGGTTACATACTTGTGGAATGATGCACAGTAATGGTGTTTACAGTCCACAAGGGTTGAGCTACAACGTCTTCTTCTTCTTCTCCTTTTGGATGCTCCCATTAGGGGTTGCCACAGTAGATCATCTGTTTCCATTTCTTCCTGCCCTCTGCATCTTGCGCTGTCACACCATCCACCTGCAAGTCCTCTCTCACCACAGTCATAAACCTCATCTTAGGCATTCTTTTCCTGTTACCTGGTGGCTCCATCCTTAGCATCTATTTCAAAATATACTCTGCATCCCTCCTCAGCACATGTACAAACCAACTTAATCCTGCCTATCTGGCTTGGTCTACTAACCTTCAAACCTGGGCTGACCCTCTAATATACTTTTTCCTAAACCTGTCCACCCTCATCACACCCAGTGCAAATGTTAACATAAATTGATTAAGGGTAGAACTACAACAGATCCTGGTAACTCTCACCCTATAAGCCAGACAAATGTTATTGGGAAGGCTATGGAGCACAACATTATGGAACTCATTAACAGAGACATTATGAACCTGCAAACACTACACCGTACCCACTTAGGTTCTCTAAATGCCAGATCATGGCTCCTACACCTAGTAGACTTCAAGCCAGTTAACAAGGCTATAGGTGAGGGAAGGGAGGTCCACACAGCCAAGCTATAGCTCACCAGCAAATCATACCCATCCCACATTCTGGTATTATACATAACCTCAACAGACTAACCATAAACAATTGTTAGATGATGGATTGACAACTGACGCACAGATGTAGGACACACAGAAACATTTGCAGCCTCCATGTACACTTCTATGCCAGTAACAAGTGGTATTCACCTGCACTCAGTCCTGAGACCACTCCTGTTTGGCATATAGCTTTCCTAGGTACAAGCAAACACAGTTGGATATGTCTGCCCATGTTTGATGAAAATGCATACTGTGGGCTATACTTTATTCTCCAGATGACACACACATCCTCCAAAAGGGTATCATAGAGACAGATACCTGGTGTCAAACTCATGCTGTAAAGCTATAAGCCAAAGAAAGCATAGTTATCCACTTTTAGAAAACAAAGTATTCCCAGAGTACAACATAGGTAGTAGCCCCCAAAATGTGGAACAGTTACTAATGTATACATAGAGCCATGTGTTTCGTCATCTCTCCTTTGATAATCACATTACCAAAGGGTTTTGGAAATCCCTCTGTGGAGCACATAAGTAATAAAGTGTTTGCATGCAGATCCACAGAGGTTGTTGCACACCTATAATGATTAGTCATCTTTGCCAGACTTTGCTTGCTTTGGAACAGGATTCAAATATATCTCAAGCATAAACCCTCACTCACACTCTTCAATAGAAACCGTGATGAGTGGATGTGAAACAGAAGATGTAGCCCAGGGATCACTGCAGTGGCTAAGCTTGTCACTAGCATATAGAAGTGACCTAAGGTCTGGAAAGCACCAGTATGCTCTGGCAAAGATAACAGATGCGTTCATGGAGAAAGCAGACTACCCACCTATGAAATAATTGAGGTCACATGTATGTATATGGCTTTGCCTCACAGCTACCTTACATGTGTAATGCACATACAGTTGTTATTGTGATATGTCATACACTAGAAAAATAAAAACTTACTCCACATTGACCAACGGTGTCACACACTTGGAACTCACACACACACACACACACAGTCAGCAAGTGTGAGATTCAAACTCCTTTCTAAGTACATTATGATACTACAGCAGTATACATTTACATGACACACTATACACATTAGTGGACTTTTATCTTTCCACAGGTATATTTGTAGGATGGTGACATAATCAGATTTGTCAAAGATGAATATACCACTTTTAAGGGATGTGAGTATTTTCCAAAAAGGTTGCTTCTCCCCAGGGAGACACACACAGTTGGGAAGTGCAGGATTTAAACCCTTACCTAACTACATTATGATACTACAGCAGTACGCATTTACACAACAGACTATACACATTACTGAGATTTTACCTTTCCACAGGTATATTTGTAGGATGGTGACATCATCAGACTTGAGAAAGATGAGTATACCACTTTTAAGGGGTGTGAGTAGTCTCCAAAAAGGTTGCTCCTACCCAGGGAGACACACGCACACTCACAGTTGGCAAGTGGAGGATTCAAACCCCTACCTAACTACATTATGATACTACAGCAGTACACATTTACACAACACACTATATGCATTACTGGCACTTCACCTTTCCACAGGTATATTTGTAGGATGGTGACATCATCAGACTTGACAAAGATGAGGATACCACTTTTAAGGGGTGTGAGTATTCCCCAAAAAGGTTGCTCCTCCCCAGGGAGAGACAGACAGACACACACACACACACACACACACACACACACACACACACACACACACACACACACACACACACACACACACAGATGGCAAGTGCGGGGGTCTTAAGCCAAACTTAGAATGTCTTTACACTTCAGCAAGCAATATGGAGTTATAGGGTGCAATACAGACATTACTTGATGACAGTTTGCCCAAAGGTTTTTTCACATTTGCTAACCTCAGCAGGCTTATCATACTAGGTGTATTGTGAGTGTATTGTATGCATAGGCCATGACCATACCATATATGAGTTGATGCACCACATGCTGGCACACACAGGGTCAAACTGGTGGCTAAGCTCTGTCAACCCAATACTGGACAATACAGTTAAGAGGAGTAGGGTCATACAACCACAACACCAATAGTCTCACATAGACCTACAATATAAGCACCAGCAAAACACACACATAAATACACATTACCATACTCAGAGAATACAGATATTAATCTGAAAAAGAGAAAGTGTCCTCCTAAGCAGACAAGCAAGCAACATGCACCTCCAAGCACATGCCAGAAAACACATAATACACCAAAGCAGTGTGCCTCACAACAGGCCCTAAGGCAAAACAACATACCCAACACACTAGTAATAGGTGACTTCATAGTCAGGCACACCGATGTTCCACTCACTCGGCTGGACAAGGGGATGGTTACTGTCAGTTGTCTGTCAAGTGCTATGATCCGCCACATAACACAAGCACTTACATCACTCCAGAACAGGTACATATATGACGTGTTCTTTGTACATGTCAGTGTGAATGATCTGAGACATACCTCCCAGGACAGTATGACAAGAGATATACAGTAGCTCTATGATCATGTAGCCCAGGCTGGTATGACCCTGACCTTGAGTAGTATCTTACCTTCACCTACATGATACTGCAATATAACAGAAAGATGATAAACTTCAACAATTGGCTGAGCTTCTGGTGTCATTCAAAGGGGATCCACTCTCTGTCTGTCTGTGATGACATGATAGACAAGCCTCGTTGCTTCGCTACAATTGGTTTGCACCTGTCACCCCTATGCTTCTGAATACTGGCCAAGGCTCTTGTTGTCCCCATATTACCTTTTTTAGGCAAGGCTCAAAGGTTCATAGGTTCATAGGTAGGTACTAGGCTATTGGCCCTGGGGCCTATACAAGCCCAGTCAAAAAGGTACCCTGGCTTTTACCACCCAAGAAATTTATTTTCCTGTGCCACTGTCGAGCAGAGACACAGCAGTGATCCCTGGGGTGAATTTCCAATTTCCCATCCAATCATCAAGATTTTTCTTGAAGAGTGCTAATGAGGAGCTTTGTTTGATATAGATAGGTAGTTTATTCCAGAGTATGGGAAGTCTCTGGGACAGGAATCTATCCCTCCGGCATGTTCTGTTTATTGTGGTGACAAGGTTTAGGTCCCTAGAGCATGTAGATCGGAGGGGATTGGGATTTCTTTAAGTGGAGCATGTCCAACAGCTCTGTGTTTGACATAGCTTTGTATGTTAGGCAGAGATCACCTCTGAGTAGACGATATGCGACAGAGTAAAGATGGAGTGTTTTGAGACAGTCTGTGTATGGCATGTAAAAACTGCCTTTCAGTTTATAGCCTGCTACAGGCCACCCTCCCAAATCCAGGAACCCCACTCGGCCTTCCTGAGGACACTGGAAAATATGAAGGTCTCTCCAAACACCATTATATTGGGTGACTTCAACTACCCAAACATAGACTGGGAGCATTACTCTAGCTCCAACACCCTAGCTCAAAGGTTCCTAGAATTTATAAACTCAAATGCTATGGAACAACTTGTTACCACTCCCACAAGAGGGGAAAACATACTGGACCTGATCATCACCAACATGGGGACTCTATGTTCCAGACAAGAAGTGTATCCCTCACTGGTAAGATCAGACCATAAACTAATCTCACTGGATATTCACATCCCGACCCCACCCCCTGCCCAGAAAACCACAGTGAAAAACTTCTCTAAAGCAAATTTCACACTCCTCAAAACCGAGGTGGAATCCTTCAAAGCCCCGGCCTGTGAAAAATATGGCCCAGACCGCAGAATCCTTTATAAATGCATTCTATGAACACCTTCAGGAATGCATGGATCATGCGATCCCAAATAAAACCAAGACCCAATCCTCCAAAGGCAGACGTCCTGTCTGGTGGACCCCAGCCATAAACAAACTATACAATAGAAGGAGGAAGCTACTAAATGATAGAACAAAATCCCAAAAAGGGAGGGCATCACTGATCAGTATTAGCAAAAAAGTACGGGCACTCATAAAATTGTCTAAGGCCAGCTTGAGAGAAAATTGCACAGGACACTAAGGATAATCACAAGGCTTTCTTTAGTTATGTTAGGAACTTGGGTGGTAATTCCCAGATATGCTCAGAATTAGTCCAAAATGACAAAAAATACACCGAACACACAGACATTGCCAACATCCTAGCTGACAGGTTCAGCACAAACTCCCCTCCCACCAAAGGGCAAATATCTATCCCAGCAGAGTGCTGCCCCTGACATCTCAGATGCTCAGGTAAGAGCCGCCCTCTCCAAAGCAAAAACAGCATCAATGGGACCAGGGTGTCCCGGCTGCGTCCTACATGAACTCCAAGAAGAGCTAAACCCAAACATAAAACTACTGTTCAATCTCAGCCTTACTACAGGATATGTGCCCAAAGAGTGGCGTACAGCAACAGTGGTCCCTCTCCATAAAGGTGGTGCCTCAACAGATCCTGGAAACTATCACCCCATAAGCCTGACTAGCTTGGTCTGCAAAGCTATGGAAAGGATCATCATGGACCTCATAAATAAAGATATTGGGGACCTACAGTCACTGGATCCTACCCAGTTCGGCTTTGTTAAGGGCAGATCCTGCCTCTTAAACCTTGTTGATTTCTTTGAAACAGTCACCAAGGCCATTGACGAGGGGAAGGTGGTCCACACAGCCTACCTGGACCTCGCAAAAGCCTTCGATACAATACCCCACTCGGGCATTATAGATAAGCTCACCAGCTTAAATATAAACCCCTATGTCACTAGATGGATTGCAAACTGGCTCAAGGACAGAACCCACATGGTTAGAATTGCTGGAGCCATGTCAGACTCCAAACCAGTTACAAGTGGTGTCCCACAAGGCTCAGTCCTGGGACCTCACTTGTTCGGTATATATTTCTCGGAGGTACAGGCCAACATGGAAGGACTGTGGCTGAAGACGTTCGCAGATGACTGCAAACTGGGCGCCATAATCGACTCTCCAGCCAACACAGGCATCCTCCAAAAGGGCCTCAGAGAAACAGACAACTGGTGCCAGAGCCATGGCCTCAAGCTAAATGCCAAAAAGTGTATAGTCATCCCCTTTGGCAAAAACAAAGTGCCCACAAATTACCACACAGGTGGTAATCCATTAAGTACAGAAGAAGTAATTAGGGACCTGGAGACCCTAGTTGATAGCAATCTCTCATTTGACAACCACGTGGCCAAAGTGGTTAGAAAAACATTTTATATAGCCCACCTAATCATGAAGGGATTCAAATCTAGATCAGGGAAGGTCATCGTGCCTCTTTACTCATCCCTCATCAGGCCCATAATTGAGTACAATGCCCCTTTTGGGATGTACCTTAACAGACACCTGCACAACTGGAAAGACCCCAAAAGTACCTCACCAAGAGGATCAAAGGGCTCAAACAGATGCCATATGCTGCCCGGTTAAAGAAACTCCAGCTCTAGTCAGTGGCATACCGCCTGTTCAGAGGCGATCTGTGCCTGATGTATAAAGCCATGTCCAACTCGGAATTAATGGACATGCTGCACCTCAGAAAATCCAAATCCCATCGAGCTACGTGCTTTAGAGACTTGAACCTCAGCACTGAAATAAATAGGACATGCTGGAGGGACAGATTCATAACCCAGAGGCTCCCTTCACTCTGAAATAAAATCCCAGTCCAGGTTAGGCAGAGTCCCTCAATGACTCTCTTCAAGAGGAATCTTGATGAGTGGATGGGTGATCGTAGGTTTATCCCGGGTATCTCTTCTGTGTCACTGTTAGACAGAGGCAGAGTATACTAACCTCGAAAAAGGGCATAGCAAAATAAATTTAAAATGAGTGACGAAAGCCAAACACATTCTGGCTAGGCTTATAAATGCCCTAGGGCAGATAGCCTAGTATGAACCTATGAACCTATGAACCTATGTGTTTGAGGCCAGTAATCCTCTTTGTGAGGTATTTCTGCGGCCTTTCCAGTTGTTGTAGATGTCTTGTGAGATACATACCAAAAGGGTCGTTGTACTCTATAATGGGTCTAATGAGTGACGAGTAGAGGGGAATAATGACCTCTTTTTTTCTGGATGAGAAACCTTTTGTGATGAGGTGTGCCATGTAGAAGGATTTCCTGACTACTGTGGTGATGTGATTATCAAAGGAGAGACTACTGTCCATCTGTGTCCCAAGGTCTCTTATCACACTTTCGGTTTTAAGTATACTACTTTCTATGTTGTAGTTCATGGGTACAGAGTTTTTACCAAAGGGGGTGACAATGCACTTTTTGGCATTGAGCTTGAGGCCATGGCTTTGACACCAGGCATCTGTCTCAGTGCAACCCTTTTGTAGGATGTCCACATCGTTAGTAGTTTTGATTATGGCTCCTAGTTTGCAGTCATCTGCAAACTTCATTAGCCAAAGACCTTCTGTGTTAGCCTGTACTTCAGGGAAGTAGATACCAAATAGGATAGGACACAGGACAGAACCCTGTGGTACTCCACTTGTCACTGGTCTGAAGTCGGATTTGGAGTCTGCTACTTTCACAGTGTGGGTTTTGTCAGTGAGCCAGTTGGCAACCCATCTTGTGACATAGGGATTTATACCTAGTTTAGTGAGTTTATCTATAATTCCAGAGTGGGGGATGGTGTTGACAGCCTTGGCAATATCTAGAGCTATGTGAACCACCTTACCCTTGTCTACGGCTTTGGTGAGTGCTTCAAAGAAGTCTATCAGGTTTAGGAGACATGATCTGCCTTTTACAAACCCAAACTGGTTGGGGTCCAGAGTTTGGAGATTACCAATGTCTTTATTTATAAGTTCCATGATGATACACTTCATGGCCTTGCAGACCAGTCTCATCAGACTAATGGGGCACTAGTTCCTGGGGTCCATGGTGGCTACCCCCTTGTGTAGTGGGATAACCGTCGCTGTGTGCCATTCAGCAGGCACAAAGCCTAAGGTGAGGCTATGATTGAACATGATACTTAGGTGTGGTGCCAGTTTGTTCTGTAGTTCATGTAGAACACAACCTGGGATGTTGTCTGGTCCCATGGATGCTGCGTTCCTGGCTTTGGAGAGTGTGGTTTGTACCTGTGCAGCTGTGATGACAGGTAGTTTTCTTTATTCCAGTATAGAAATAGGCTCTTTCATGGGTGAGAGGGGGGTAAAGTTAGCACTGAACCTATCTGCCAGGATGTTGGCAATATCAGTTGGGTCTGTATATTTAGGGCCATTGTGCTGTAACTCAGAGCAGATCTGTGTGTTGCCATTGAGATTCTTGACATAGCTATAGAATGTTTTGTGGTTGTCTTTAGAATCAGTGGCAATTTTGTTTTCATAACTAGCTTTGGAGGATTTTATCAGGGATCGCAGCTTCTTACTGAGGCTGACCAGGGAGCTCCTCCACTCATTGATTTTACCCTTTTGCAGCAGTTTCTTCCTTCTGTTGAACAGTTTGTTTAAGGCAGGGGACCACCAGATAGGCTTCCTTTTCTTGGAGGATAGCATCTTGGTTCTGTTTGGGATAGCACGATCCATGCACACATGTAAGTGCTTATAAAGTGCAATTGTGTAGGATTCAGTAGTCATAACTGTATTGTCTATCTGCATGGGTGTCATGAAGTTCACCACTTCTGTCTTAAGAAGCATGAAGTTGGCTTTGGAGAAATCTTTTAACATGGTTTCCTTAATGGGGGGTGGGGGCAGAATGTGGATATGTAGGGTAATTAGCTTATGGTCGGATCGGACCAATGAGGCGTTGACTTCAGGTGTGGAACGCCGGTCACTCAGGACAAACCAAACCCCGTAACCAACACAAATAACCACAAAGTGAGCTAAATGCTACTCATTGCCAGAAGTCTCAGCCTCCAAATACACACACTCGAGGCACTTCTCAGTATGGAGAATATTGATATCTGTGCAGTAACAGAAACCTAGTTCAAGGCTCCAGAGAGTACATCAGCACTACCAGGATACTACTCATTCCATACCTTCCAGCATCAGAACCTGGATCATAGCACATAGGGTGGGGATGTATCCATATTCATCAAGGATACCTACACCTCTCTCTACATCCTCTCTATAGGATATGTACCCATAGAATGTTGCACAGCAACATTCTTCCCTCTCCACAGGGGTGGGGCCACAAAAGACCCTTGGCATTCATGCTCTATGAGCCTGACAAGTCTGATCTGCAAGGCAATGGAGCCAATCATAATGGAAGTCAACAATAAAGACATTGGGAACCTTCACACAGTTGAGCACACCCAGTTTGCCTTCATGAAATGCAGATCACGCCTCCTGAACTGGGTGGATTTCTTTGAGACAGTTACCCAGGCTACAGATGATTGAAAGGACATCCACACAGCCTACCTATACCTCGCTAAGGCCTTTGACACCATTCCTCAGTCAGGTATCATAGATGAACTCACCGACCTGGGCATGAATCATAAGATGGATTGCAAACTGGCTCACAGATAGATTCCACAAATTAAGAGTTGCTGGCTTCATGTCAGACTCTACACCGGTAACAACTGGTGTCCCCCAGGGTTCAGTCCTGGGGTCCCTCCTGTTTGCTATAGACTTCTCAGAAGTACATGCCAACACAGGAGGGTTGTGGTTGACTAATTTTGCTGAGAACTGTAAAGTGTTTGCCATAATAGATTCCCCGGATGACACAAATATTCTCCAGAAGGGACTCTATGAGACATATGTGTGGTGTCAGAATCATGGCCTCAAGCTCAATGTGAAAGAATGCATAGTAATTCCCTTTGGGAAAAACAAAGTACCCACAAACTACCGCATAGGTGTTACCCCTTAAGAACTGAGAAGATAATAAGAGATCTGGGGACACAAGTAGATAGTCATCTTTCCTTTGACAACCATGTTGCCAAAGTGATTAGGAAATCCTATGTGGCCCACTTAATCAACAAAGGGTTTGCATCAGGATCAAAAGAGATAGTGGTGGCCCTCTACTCTTAAGTCATCAGACCCATCATTGAGTACAATGCACCATTTTGGATGTACCCGACTAAGCATATCCAGCAGCTGGAGAGACCACAGAGGCACCTCACCAAGAGTATTACTGGCCTCAAACAGTTGTGTTATGCAACACAACTAGTAAAACTAAATATGTTCTCCATTGCGTACCACCTACTCAGAAGCACACTCTGCCTAACAGACAGAGCTATGTCCAACACATAACTGTTGAACATGCTCCATCTACGGATAACAAAATTGAGTCAAACTACACACTCCAGGGATATGAACCTCACCACAACAATGAATACAACATGCTGGTGGGATAGAGTACCATCCCAGACACTTGCCTTACTGTGGAACAGAGTCCCAATGTACATCAGACAGAGCCCCTTGCTGACACTCTTCAATAGGAACCTTGATAAGTGGATGGGAAACAGACAATTCATGCCAGGCATCACATCAGCAGCCCCACTAGAAAGGGGCTTAGGGTACTGACTATTAGAATTAGGGCTTAGGAGTAGACAGTATGCAGCAGAGTACAGATTGAGTTAACTTCAGTCTTGTTACATGGGGCAACTGTTTGAGGCCAGTAATCCTCTTGTTGAGGTACTTCAGTGGTCTTTCCAGCTGCTATAGGTGCCTATTCAGATTCATTGCAAGTGCGCTGTGATACTCTCTGATGGGTCTGATGAGTGATGAGTAGAGGGAACCTCCTTTGACCTACATGCAAAGACCTTGGCAATTTGTGGGAACACATAGCATGATTTTCTAACCACTTAGTGAATGTGTTTCTAGAAGTAGAGATGACTATCCACGTGTTTCCATAGATCCCTTATTATTACCTCCATATTTAGGGTGTTGGCAGCTATGTGGTATTTGTATGACTGTAGCTTGAGGCCATAATTTTGACAGCACATCTGTCTGACTGAGACCCTTTTTAAAGATGTCTCTGTTGTCCCAAACATTGATTATGAATACCTTTTTGCAGTCATCCACAACCTTTGCTAACCATAGCCCTCATATGTTTGACTGTATTTCTGAAAAGTATACACCAGACAAGAGGGGTCACAGCAATGAGCCATGGGGGACAGAAGTTGTTACCAGCTTACAGTCCAACAGGGAGACCACATTTCTTACCTTGTGGGATCTATCTTTGCCCCAACTGGCAATCCATCAGATGACATATGTGTTTATGCACAGGTTGTTGATTTTGTGGATACAACATGTGCACGGGATGTTGGAAAAGGGCTTTTCAAGGTCTATGTAGGTCGTGTGTAGCTAATTTCATTGAAGTATGTCCTGGGTAACTGCCTTGAAAGCTGTCTAGCAGGTTTAGGGACCATGATCTGCCCCTGACCAAACCAAAATAGGTAGGGTTGGGTGTTTGTAGGCTCCCAATAGCTCTGTTTATGAGTTCCATAATGATGGACTCCATGGCCTTGCAGATCAAGCTTATTAGGCTTATAAGACAATAGTTCCCATGGTCTGCTGTGCACCAACACTTGTGGAGTGTGCCAAACGTTGCTATAACCCATTCAACAGTTTCATATCCTGTACAGAGGGTGAGTCTCAACAGACTGTTCAGGTGCAGGGTCTGTTTGTTTTGGAGTTCACATATGACACAGCCAGGGACACCATGTCATCCCATAGACACCGTGTTTTTAGGTTTGGATAGAGCTGTTTAACCATTGTATATGTGATTTCTGGCTTTTCACAATCTCCAGGTATGGTAATGGGCCCTTTTGTCAGTGAGAGGGGGGTAAATATGTATGAACCTGTCTGACAAGATGTTGGCAATGTCAGTCATGTACATGTATTCATTTACACTTTGCAATGACTCAGAACATATATGAGTTTACACTGATATTTATGACATAGCTAAAGAAAGCTTTCTGGTTCTATATGGACTCTTTGGCAATATTTTTGCCAGAACATGGCTTGGATAATGTTAGGAGTGCTCATTGTTTCTTGATGATACTGATCGGAGATTTATTGATCTTCCTTGGATTCTCACTTTCTTTGAACAACTTAAGTACTTGTAGTACATAGTTTGATTATGACAAGGGTCCAATATATTATATGGGTCTGTTTTCATATCACTGTGTGCGCAAGGCAGGACTGGTGAATAGTGACAAGTGTCTGGAGTAAGAACTGCAACTGCCAGATATGTGTGGCCCACTGCTGTACTCAGACATGGCCTAAGTGTGTGAGCATGCCCAGTATGACCTTTCAAACTGTTGCTGACTGAAATTTGTGTGAGCATGCCCACTATGGGTATATATACTATATGTGTGTGAAAAATCAAGTTGGTTTTTACTTCAGGGCTCACCTTTGTGTTGTACATCGACAGGAAGCATGCTGTGCCTGCAGGGCTTCCATGAGTCAATTTGCATAGACTTAACATTTCTACATACACAGGGGACAGCTATTATTTGTATATTTCTACCCGGGGGGGTACACCTGACTGTTACTGTGGGTGTACATAGGATGAGGGGTACACCTGACACTTATACACATTTGCTAGGCCTGCACTGCTATGTCAGGTACTCCATTTCAGTCTGTACTGCTGCCTATCTTACTGGCTTGAGGCATACCACTGTACTGCAGACCTTTGCTTCCAATTACATGCATATTAGTTTGAGACTTCATAGCCTACCCAACCCACATCACACTGCCTGGCCTGCTGTTATCTGTCTGCATAGGCCTAGGGGGAGGTTAATCATATGCCTCTTCAGAGGGCATGATACAGCATTTGTTTGTGTTTGCGTTTGTCTACAATTGTCCTGCTGGCTGTGACTGTTAGATATGTGACCCCCTGCAACTGGTATGTGTGAATGACATAACTTGTGTCTGTGCCACTGAAATGATGTCATGGCTTAGTAGTTCAGTACTGTGACTATAGTGCACAGTATCCTGAGTTTGAGCCCTGTCAATGCTTTTCATTTTCCTGCTGGGCAGACCTGACTGGTTAAGGAACAGTAAAGCAGGTATGAGCGTGTTTACCTGACTTTGCTCGACTTTGCCTGACTCTGCCCGACTTTGCCCAACATTGCCCAACGTTGCCCGATGTTGCACTGGTTAGAGCGGTGTGCAGCTACGTGCAATTGTATTTAAATATGCTCAATACTGGTAAAATGTGCTTAGCAGTGCTTTACATTGCTTAAAATAGGGCACTCATGCCTCAGGTGGTGCTGCAGGGCTGCCTATGTTGGATTCACATAGTACACTCCCTATACATGTTTGAAAACAGGTAGTGTCAAGTTAGGCATCCCTTTTACTGTATGTGCGAGTCACAGAGAGGTGTCATTTCCAGAGTTCCTACTGAGTCAGTGTATGCGCTATGCATTGCCTCTTTGCCAAGGCCAGGGCATACTGGGCATGCCTCCTTCTGCCTACTGGGGCAGGCTCAGGTTGTTCCTCCTCCGAGTCATGCTGTGCCTGTGCAGGCCTTGGCAATGGTGGGGGGCTGTTTGGCCCTAACCCATGCTGTTCCTGCTGCAGCTGTTTACGCAGGATCATATCGTGTAGCATGGCACATATCATAACAATTTGTGTACATGTAGTTGGTGAGTACTGCAAGGCTCCACCAGATGTGTCCAGGCACCGGAACCATGACTTGAGCATTCCAAACACACACTCAATTATGTTTCTTGTTTGTGCATGTGCCTCATTATGGAGTTCTTGATCAGGTGTGTGTGCTTTTCTGATGGGTGTCATCAGCCACGGCAACAGTGTGTATCCAGCATCCCCCACTAGGTGACCATCAGGGATGTCCCCATTGGCAAATCTCTGGTACAGCTGCATCAGATGCCAGATGTTTGAATCGTGATAGCTTCCAGGGCAGCCAGCACACACATTCATTATTATACCATGGGCATCGCGCACGACCTGGCAGTTGATGGAGGGGAAGCCCTTGCAGTTGATGTAGTCTATTGCACCTACTACCTCAGGGTATTCTGCTATTTGGTGGAAAAGATGCATATTGCTGACCAATGCCTCACGGGAATTGGGGAAATATATGTGGTCACCGACATGTGCTGACATGGCATCCAGGAACTGGTGGAGTACCCTGGATGCTGATGCCTGTAATCATATCAAAAGTTGGTCTTTGGAAGGTACCTGTAGCTAGTATTCTTATGCCAACACATACCTTGGTATCCACTGGGATGGGTTCCCCTCTGTTGGTTCTGTGTGTGAGGCGTGGCTGGCACAGCTCAACAATGTGCTGTAGGAGGTCTCTGCCCACCCTATAGCTCTCCACTGTCTCCAGTTCATGTAGGCCTTGGTAGGTTACCCTGGGTCTGTACACTCTTCTCTGTCTCCTTACTGTGGGTTGCTCAGCAGCATTCAGAACATCATCACCCTCAACACCTTGCACATGTTGGTTTATGATAGCAAAAGCAGCCCCTAACATTTTGTCTGACTTAAGCTTTTTAAGGTTTCCCTGTTTGTATACTGCAGTGTTGCAGAGTTCTTGGGAAAAAACGGGGGAATGCTGTTTGCAGAGTTTAAAGTGCTGGGCTGAGCTGGACTAGTCTGCTGCCTGTGTAATTGGCTGATTCTGATATATTTCACCTGGCAGCTCTGCTAGTTCTCCTTGGTTAACTTCCTACTACTTCTTTTCCTTCCTTATGACTTTCTGTTTCCGCCTGGGGGGAAGCGCCGCACATGCGCGCACATGCGCGCACACGCTGTGTGCATGTTTGCAAGGGGTTTCCTATCTTTTAACATTGTGCACCTTTGGTTTCAGGTTTTCAAATAGGAACACTGTAGGCACACCTCTTGCAATCCTGAGCAAATCAAAGCAAACATAAGCCACTGTGCTCCAATTAGCTTACAAGGTACATCCCAAAAGGGGCATTGTACTCAATTATGGGCTTGATGAGGGATGAGTAAAGAGGCACGATGACCTCCCCTGATCTAGATGTGAATCCCTTCATGATTAGGTGGGCTATATAAAATGTTTTTCTAACCACTTTGGCCACGTGGTTGTCAAATGAGAGATTGCTATCAACTTGGGTCCCCAGGTCCCTAATTACTTCTTCTGTACTTAATGGATTACCACCTATGTGGTAATTTGTGGGCACTTTGTTTTTGCCAAAGGGGATGACTATACACTTTTTGGCATTTAGCTTGAGGCCATGGCTCTGGCACCAGTTGTCTGTTTCTATGAGGCCCTTTTGGAGGATGCCTGTGTCGGCTGGAGAGTCGATTATGGTGCCCAGTTTGCAGTTATCTGCGAACTTGGTCAGCCACAGTCCTTCCGTGTTGGCCTGTACCTCCGAGAAATATATACCGAACAAGAGAGGTCCCAGGACTGAGCCTTGTGGGACACCACTTGTAACTGGTTTGGAGTCTGACATGGCTCCAGCAATTCTAACCATGTGGGTTCTGTCCTTGAGCCAGTTTGCAATCCATCTAGTGACATAGAGGTTTATATTTAAGCTGGTGAGCTTATCTATAATGCCCGAGTGGGGTATTGTATTGAAGGCTTTTGCGAGGTCCAGGTAGGCTGTGTGGACCACCTTCCCCTCGTCAATGGCCTTGGTGACTGTTTCAAAGAAATCAACCAGGTTTAAGAGACAGGATCTGCCCTTAACAAAGCCGAACTGCGTAGGATCCAGTGTCTGTAGGTCCCCAATATCTTTATTTATGAGGTCCATGATGATCCTTTCCATAGCTTTGCAGACCAAGCTAGTCAGGCTTATGGGGCGATAGTTTCCAGGATCGGTTGAGGCACCACCTTTATGGAGAGGGACCACTGTTGCTGTACACCACTCTTTGGGCACATATCCTGTAGTAAGGCTGAGATTGAACAGTAGTTTTATGTTTGGGTTTAGCTCTTCTTGGAGTTCATGTAGGACGCAGCCCGGGACACCATCTGGTCCTATTGATGCTGTGTTTTTTGCTTTGGAGAGGGCGGCTCTTACCTGAGCATCTGAGATGTCAGGGGGGCAGCACTCTGCTGGGATAGATATTTGCCCTTTTGGTGGGAGAAGTTTGCGCTGAACCTGTCAGCTAGGATGTTGGCAATGTCTGTGGGTTCGGTGTATTTTTTGTCATTTTGGACTAATTCTGAGCATATCTGGGAATTACCACCCAGGTTCCTAACATAACTAAAGAAAGCCTTGTAATTATCCTTAGTGTCCTGTGCAATTTTTATCTCGAAGCTGGCCTTAGACAATTTTATGAGTGCCTGTAGTTTTTTGCTAATACTGATCAGTGATGCCTTCCCTTTTTGGGATTTTGCTCTATCATTTAGTAGCTTCCTCCTTCTATTGTATAGTTTGTTTATGGCTGGGGTCCACCAGACAGGACGTCTGCCTTTGGAGGATTGGGTCTTGGTTTTATCTGGGATCACATGATCCATGCATTCCTGAAGGTGTTCATAGAATGCGTTTATAAAGGATTCTGAGATCTGGGCTGTATTTTCCACAGGCCCGGGGGCTTTGAAGGATTCCACCTCGGTTTTGAGGAGTGTGAAATTTGCTTTAGAGAAGTTTTTCACTGTGGTTTTCTGGGCAGGGGGTGGGGTCGGGATGTGAATATCCAGTGAGATTAGTTTATGGTCTGATCTTACCAGTGAGGGATACACTTCTGGTCTGGAGCATATAGTCCCCATGTTGGTGTTGATCAGGTCCAGTATGTTTTCCCCTCTTGTGGGAGTGGTAACAAGTTGTTCCATAGCATTTGAGTTTATAAATTCTAGGAACCTTTGGGCTAGGGTGTTGGAGCTAGAGTAATGCTCCCAGTCTTTTGTTTGGGTAGTTGAAGTCGCCCAATATAATGGTGTTTGGAGAGACCTTCATATTTTCCAGTGTTCTCAGGAAGGCCGAGTGGGGTTCCTGGGTTTGGGAGGGTGGTCTGTAACAGGCTATAAACTGGAAGGCAGTTTTACCCATGGTTAGTTGCACATGGATAGTCTCTGATGCGTCATGCTTTGCCACCAACCTGGAGGTGTGGGTATCTTTGATGAATATCGATACTCCCCTCCTTTTGTGGTTCGGTCCAAGTTTTGGGGCCGAAAAGCATGGTATGAGGTATAACCTGGTAGTGTTGGGGTGCTCTCGGGAGCCCTGAACCAGGTTTCTGTTACTGCACAGATGTCAATGTTCTCCATGCTAAGGAGTGTTTTGAGTGCATGCATCTTGAGGTTTAGACTTCTGGCGTTGAGTAGCATTACTCTTAATTTCTTATCCCTTGTGATACCTATGGAGGTGGGTTTGTCTTTTGACCCTTGCCTAAAAAAGGCACTATGGGGGTAGCAAGAGCCTTTGCCAATATCCGAAAGCCCAGGGGTGACAGGTGCAAGCTGTCCCTAGTGAAGCATCGTGGCTTGTCGAGCATATCATCCCAAGCTGACAGGCATTGGATCCCCTTTGAATGACACCAGTACTTAAGCCAATTGTTGAAATTGATCATCTTGTCTTCATACTGTGGCATCATTCTTGGTAAGGGTAAGATGCTACTCAAGGTCAGGGTCATACCGGCCTGGGCTACATGCTCAGAGAGCTCCTCTATGTCTCTTTTCATGTAGTCCAGGGAGGTATGTCTCAGGTCATTTACACCAGCATGGACAATGGCCGAGTCATATTTGTACTTGCCTTGGAGTGTCCTGAGTGCTTGTGTTATGTGGCGGATCCTAGCACCCGACAGGCTGCTCACCGTGACCCTCTCCTTGTTCAGCCTGGTGAGCGGGACGTCAGTGTGCCTGACGATAGAGTCACCTATTACAAGTGTATCAGGTGTGTTGTTTAGTCTTAAGGGCCATGACTGTTCAGCACACTGGCTTTGTGAGATATGTGTTGCATGTGTTTTGTTTTGGGGTAGCGGTTGCTTGGGTGTCTGCTTTGGAGGTCTCTGCTGCTTAGGTAGATCTTTATTTAGAGCCTCCGATTATGTTTTTGTGTGATTATGTGTTTAGTTTGCTGTCGTGGTAGGTCTATGTGAGACTGGAATTGTAGTGAGTGTGGTTTCCTTCTCCTCCTGACTGGTTATGCCAGTACTGAGTTGAGAGAGCTTAGCCTCCAGTTTGGCTATATGGTTGCATCTCTCACATTTGCACAGGATTGCCTACTAATGCATGATTACATCTCTGACACTGAGCTTCCCCCCTTTAGCAACCACTACTCAGTGGCCATGTTGTCTTCAGCCTGCCATTCACCTGCATGGCAGAATAAGCTTTTTAGTGAAAATGCCTATTTTTGGCTTTTTTTTTTATTTTCTTGTTTTTATAAATGCCACACGTTTGTGCAGTGCTGTGCTATGCTTAAACATCAGAGATCGGGGGAAAAAGTTAGATTTTTATATTTTTAAACATTTATAAATGCCAATGGCCTTATATTTGGCCATTGGCATGTTTCCTCAACTGTATGCATCCTTTATTTGGAGCTGTCATAGCTCCGTTTAGCTATTTGAGGAAACGGTACTCCGTTACCAACGGAGTACATTTTTGCAGATAACACTAATCTTCCACGGACAGGTTAATGTTTCCTGGATTGCAAATTTACCTCAGTTGCATAACTTTCACCAGCAAATGAGGTAATTTGCATACCATGATGCTGTCCGTGCAAGAGTAGCTTTAGCAGCTCTCGTGCACACCCCTGCCGGCTGTTCCTGGATCGCATGACAGACATATTGCCTGTTTGACGTCTTACACTACTCTACAACTCTGTGCAAGCTTTCATAAATCTGACCCAGTGTTCACACAACTTTTTAATGTTTTACAATGTTTCATAATGTTTTTTAATGTTTCTAATACTTATTATATACATTCTTTACATTTATATAAAGTGGAGGGCTTACATAAGCCTATAAAGGGTTACATCTAAGCGGAACTTTGAACATGTGACTTAAGGAATCACATTTAAAGTAACATGTGAATGGTGTACTAGTATCTGAAGAAGTCTGTTTATTTTGCAGACAAAAAGCACTTAATACTGCACCGGATTTATTGCTTTATTTATTTGTCCTGATTCATAGTGGTCATGCTGTGCTGTCATGTATGCTGTTTATTCATTAAATATTTTATTAATGGTTTCACATTGGAGGCGTTCATGTGGCTATTTTGTTTGTTTTGCAGTTTGTTTTTCATTTTTCTATATGTCATTTCATGGAAACTGCATGCTGAGGTTATGATATGTAGCTAAATCGTAGAAACACATAAAACATGGGTTGGAATATCCATATGAAATATGTGCCGTATGTCCACTTCATACTAAACATATGTTAAAGTGCTGTACTACAAAGCAATTTTATACCATCTAAGGGCCATAATTTGTACTGGATTGTACATACACCCTAAGAGTTTTAAATCAGCTGGGGCGTCTGTATACCAGATACATGCATTGCAACAAAATATCACAGAGAACACACACATGGCAGTTGAACCACTGGTACAGTTCTGGTCAACAAACATGTTGGACTACATAAGTGTGTATCTATGTGATGCTTATGCATGCATATTTACGTGTCTTGTTTCTTTGGACAGTAGAGAGTAGTATAAACATCTCTGTGGACTGCAAAGTGTTGGTTTCATCAGAAATGTCATGCACAATTGGTGGTTTACACATCTCCAGGAAAGCTGGCACTCATGATAGTAATGTACTTTTGCACAGTATATATTGTAGTGAACACATCAGATTCAAAGCCATGGTTACCATCAGTACTACTCTCTGCAACTCAACAACATATGACTCACACATGGAAAAAAAAAAGTATATTCCTCAGCCAGATGGTTTCTGGGAGACTAGCAAGTATTGTTTGCAGAGTTTATACCAGCAAAACAAATGAGGTGTACATTGTCCACTTCTGGCCCTTAATGAGTTGCTGTAGCTGGCCCACATCAACACAGTCCACATCACAGGAAAGGAAAGGATGGGGTCAAAATGGACAACAGCAGATTCAAGCATGACATGACGTATTAGATTATGTATATTTCTGCAATGTTGGGAGCTCTTCAGCAGGAACTTCACTGTTGAACATCTAGTCAGCATCACATATATGCAAAAACAAGCCAGCCCATGGGCAGGACAGTGATGGAGATATAATTAACACACTATTCAGCACCACTGTCCAAGTAATTGGACCCTCATCCTCAAAAGGATCCATAAAGAGTTCTGGCTGGCTAAAACTGTACACTTCACTCTGAGGCACTGTCTCACTACCCTGGCCATCACCCACCTACAGAGCCTCATCAGTCCTGGAAATGGTACCTGATCACCAAATCCCATGTGTACTTTTAATGGCTGATATGGCCAGGCCAGCTGGAACACTTTATGTACCAGCTACATCTATATCATGTGACCATTCAGTAATGCATGTGCTGTCATCAAATGCTGCAGAAACATCCTTGAGGTGCATAGTGTTCCCAATGACACTGATGTTATACACCAGGACCTTTCTATTATTGTGATGTGTTTCTACACAGTATGGTGAGAGTCACAATGCTCTTGTGGTAGACATATCCAACATGATGGAACCAACATGGAACGCAGATACTGTGATTAGGGATAACACTGCAATTAATCAAAAATCAGTTGCTTTAAATACAAATGCACAACTTCAATTGCATGAAACCAGCTTAATCGAGTATATACATCTGAATACATAAGCTCACAGGCAAGCTACATTTTTTGCAAATGAAACCAGCACAAAATCAAAGAAATCATGATTGTGCTGGCACTGGTGGTATTGAAGGACAAAGCCCAGACTAACCCCCTGGTGACCCGTGTTTGATTAGCAGCTCAGGTGCTCGAGGGTAGGCATGCCCATCCTGATGGATAGAGAAGGGATGGAGAAGCAGGTGCGGACTGACACAATCTCTTGGAGGAGGGGTGGTATTGCAAATGTTTCCCTGGGGTGGGTTTTCATCTAAACAATCCACCACTTTCAGGTAGCCTACAGCAGAGAGGGGAAGGTATATTAGGTCCCCAAAGTGACATGTTAACTTGTCCTACCTCCCCAGAGATGGAGTTAGGCCTGTAGAAAATGCCCTGAGTTGCCAAGATAATAAAGAGGACACAAGTAACCCTCCAGGCGGTCCATGTGATGGTTTCTTTAAATGCCTTTAGACATGTATGGTACTGGATTTACAATACCTTTTATGGAGGAATGGATGTGTAAATGGACTGCACCTGGTTTAGGATGCCCTGATGATCATCAGACATGAGGACAAACTTGATGTAAAAAAAATGAAAACATCAAGGTCTTTATTACTGCACACCTTTAAAAGTATTATCATATCAGTCATACTTTTAGTGGTACGTGTTTACAAAAGGAATACCAAGCAAAGTCTGCAGCAACTTAAGGTTTTAAAGAAACATTAACGATTAGACAGAACTCACTATTAACTTTCTGCAATACGTAAAGAAAGTAGGCAAATAAATGCCTTGATGTGAAGGGTCTTGGGGGAATTGTCACGTTAGTAAAATAAAAGAAATTGTAAACAAGTCTGACATAACAAGAATTGGGTTACTGTGATCTGCAATTACATAGTCATTATGCTTCATTGTTATTCTAAAAACAGAGGTAACTCGTTATTGTGTTGTTTTCTTCTGGTTAACAATACATGCAGCATAGGCATGTTGTCTTGCCCATCTGCAGCAAACTCAGTCAATAGTATCAGCTGCTGAGACATAACATACTTTCAAGATTCCATCTCAAAACATCTACAGAAGATTATTTTAGTTGGTCAATAATTTATTTTTGAATTATTCTTTTTCATCTCCAAAAATATATTATGGGTCCCAACCCATGCTATCTTTCTGTCATCCAGAAACCCTGCCAATGAAATTATCTAGTAGCATTAACTTAGAGTGCATATGATGAGATTTTATTTGTACTTGGATTGAGTTTTTACAAAGGACTGCTTTACATCTTTTTCTTTCAGTCCGACTTAAATTTCATTTTGTGCTTCTATAACTAAATTATAAAGAGACAGAATGTGTCACGGAGCGACACATTGCAGAAATGACTTGAAATTCGGCTGGCTATAAACCTGCATTCAATCACTGACTTATAAATGCAGCTGAGCATAATGCCCATTACTATATATTTATCTGTAACTAGCACACAGTTCAGGGTCCTCCTATCCCCTGTAGATTAGTACATAATACCAACGGTAAACTCAGTTGTTGCACAGGCTAGATACTGGATACTGAACCTTTTAGCAGTGCTGTTTAACACTACAGTGCTCTTCCTCTTAGTTTGATTAACGGTCTATAATTACTTTGTCCACCTGGCACCATGATATACAACATATGCCAACATAATTTCCAGTTACATCAAGATGACCTTAAAACTAATTGTTTAAACCTGCACTGAGGTGACAAATCATTAACCCTGAGGATAAATAATGACCACGTTTACAAAGTGCACTACATTTAGGAATAATATTTTGCAGTTTGTTAGAGATCGGTCATGCTCTTTTAATCAGTATTGACTCACACTCTCCAATAGTAGTAAATGGCACAAAAGTTATACTGCTTTGTTTTGTGTGTTTTAGTAATTAAATGGTCTAGCATAACAGCACCCAGTTAGAACTATTAATGACAAGGCATTTGACAACAAAGTAATGTATTTTTGCAGTCTTTAAGGTAGCTTTTCTCTGTTATCGTGCATTTACAAGATCCCAAAAGATGAAAATGCAAAGTGCAATTTTTCTGCATGCTGAGTGTTAGACTGAACTATCAGCAGAGTACAGGTTCTAGCCCCATAATCAGAACATGAGGTAAACTTGGTACAAATACCGCAGTAGAACAAGAGGAGATATCATCCTTCTTTTAAGGTGTCAGAAAATGATTTTGCAAGAACGTGCTTATGAGTAGCTTGTTGTTCAGAAATGCAAAAAATATCAAAGATAATTGTAAAGCACTGATAAGTCCACAAATGTTCTAAATAAACATGTCCTATTCAGAAGAAAATATCTCAGCAACTTAATATGACAGGGAACACCACTGCCTAACTGTACTCCTCCCCCCCAAGCAAGGGTAAAAGTATTCAAAATATCCTACCAATATAATCCTGCAAAACAGCCCTAATTATTGTGTCTATGAGTTTAGAATGTAACATGATTACAGCAAACAATTACTGCTCTTCCTATAGTAAGTACAGCTGCTGCGGTTAAATCGTACAGCAGTAACCTGACAATGACACCATGGTATAAAGGGATAAAGCCCTGGGCCCCTGGCTACAGCTCAGAACACTCAAGTTCAAATAGCAGTTTGGGCACTAGATGAGCTGGTAGAGGATGTCATCTTGTCCATCCAGGGGAGGAATGGGATGGATTTCATTCTTGGATGCATTCTGTTGTCAGCAACAGGAGGCTTGCTGATACCAGAGATGCACTATTGACCAGAAACATGTATTTGACTTATCTAGCTTATGACAGTAGTTCTTGTTCGTATGTCATTGGGAATGCACATGCACACACACACACACACACACACACACACACACACACACACACACACACACACACACACACACACACACACATACATAAGGAGGGCACAGTTGTCCCCTGCAAGTCAGCCACCAGTGGGTGAAATTAGGAACTAAAGGAAATGCTCTGGCCATCCATGCTACTGACAGCATCCTGGGACGGCCTTCTTACAGACAAGGAAAGCTGGCAACACCAGGAGCTTAGGCAAGAAGATGATCAACATTGATACTGACCATGCCATACAGGTCCCTTAGACTGTTAGAGGGGATGATCTGAAAGGTGGTCCTGAATACTCATGGCACAAGTAGTCATCATACCTGCCTGAATGATGACTCCATCCACCTTTCTTTCTCGCAAGTTAGTGGCCAAGTATCATTTACAGAAAACAATTGGGCTTAGTATCATAGGAGCGGGTTTACAGTCAGCAAGTATTGAAATAAAAAAGTCATATAGAAAATATTATCTTGCATCTAACAGCACAGCCTACAAACAAAGCATGCCTCTTCACACAGCATTTTTCCTGGGAGCATTGATGCCTACTGTCTGCTGTAGTGTTAAATACAAGGTATTTTACAATGAATTATTCAAAGACATAGATTTATGGTGCAGTATATTACCTAATACCAAAAATCTGGTGACTGAACATGTCCAAATGCCATGATGTAAAATTTGAAATGGTTAAAGGTAGGTGCTTTCATCTTTCAGTTCTGTATTTCATCATTAACCTACCTTAACATATCCCATTATTTTCTTGTTTGTTAAGTTGTGAAAACAAATTTAATAAGCATTTCTCAGTTCAAGGACACCACCTACAATGCATTTTGTTGACACTTCTGTAAAATTTCAATAGTACATTTCCCATGTCTTATAATGCAAAACACTCAAAAGCCATGCATCAGAAAGACTTGGTCTGCATCTACTGTGTAGAATCACCTTCTGGGTTTTATGAAAAAAAAGTTTAGAGCACACGGTTTATGCATTACTATGACCAGGAACATGACACATACCAGTCAGGGCCTAGAAAATAACAGAATTGTTCCATGCAAGATTTCTATGCCTAGTGCAAGTGTCACTCATGGAATGCCTTACCCATCATAGCAGATTAGGCACATGACTGTGACGTCATAAAGGCCAAGATACCATTTTTGTTACGTTCGCTAAGAACTAGCTGCTTAGTGACAGACAGAGGGCAACCTACATAAAAGGAAATCTCCAGTCATACCATGACTGAGGAGCAGACAGTCAGCTGCTGTATTTGATCCAATCACAGCATGATACCTATCCCTGACACATGCAGGAATTAAATGGCTCTCTCTATCTCCTACTTTGGATTTCAGTTAAGATGCCTCATGTTAGCCACCACACCTCTTCACAGGGTTCAGAATCTATCAGGCAGCCTTGTAGTGTTACCAGGACTGAGGAGAACCCAAAATTATATTCCATAACTAGTACCAATGGTATCAATCAGTGATTCATAGATGGAGCATCTCAGCTCCATTGGTGGCTTCAGGGAATGTAACCCAGAGAAAGTGAGAGGAGTAAAGGTTTTATCAACAAAATATGGGCAGCCATTTCCACATCAAGGGTACTGAGTTAGCTAAAGAAGCCAAAGCATATAATATGAACACAGGCTGAAAATATGCTGCTTTGGTACCCCTGTGGCTTTCAATGCTGGAGTTGCTGTATTAAGTTCATAGGTTTATACCAAGCCACTGCCATATCAACCATTATAGGCTTAGGTAATAATGTCATAAACTCCATAAAAGAAGAACTGATAGTTCAGAAGACAGTGATAGCAGATAGAATTATCTTGGGAGATACAGACAGAATAGTGTTAGTCTGGATTACGCTAGAGGAAAGAGAAGTAGAAGTTGAAGAAAAGGATTAAAATAGACCCAAATAAAGAATTGGATTAACTGAGACTTGATAATGTGTAGTTTGACATAGTCAGAAATTTCTAGCCAGTGACATCTGATGTGAATTTACAGAATACCATCCATTCAACAAGTTGAATTTGAATGTTACTATTGTTTTTACACAATTTAATATAGGGGAAGGTTATCCTATACGTGAGTGACAATGGGTGAAGAATTTGTCCCTAAACTGGGATTTCTCAATATTTTGGTGTAAAACCATGACTTTGGAATAGATATGAACTTAGGACTTTTTCATTTACATGAAAAAAGAGGTTGCAGAGATTAAGATGTGACATAGTTCTGAAGGCAAGGCACAGATCATTTTGCATGCATCTACAGACCACAGAAAATAAGAACATGTGTTTTTTTTTTTATTTATAGCACTATCCCCAAGCTGCATCTTGCTCTAACAGCTTTCATAGGGCCATTGTTATCTCAGACATATAAGGTACTACAACATGCTCCATCATTCCTAGAAATTTCTGTAATTCCTATTTGTATTCTGGCCTTAGTTTACAGAATTGCTTAGATTTTCTTTGAATTAGATTCCAGATCTTAGAGATTAGAATATGACCACACATTTCAGATTTTTCACACTTTTACATTTGCTCTTATTTAACTTGAAATATTGCTATATGAACCAATTCAGTGCTTGCATCAGCCTCATGTTCTAATTGTGTCTGACGCCACAAATAGATGGTGAAGTTCTTAGTCTTCAATCATTTGTTCAACATACCTTTGGAACTTGTGTGAAGCTGAAAAAATACCAAACAGAAGTCTAAGAAACCTGTACCAAGAATAGTAGCAAGGGCGGGGTGAAGACGGCAGCCACCTAGGTGGAAGGTGATAGGGGGCACAATCGGGCAGTGTCGTTTTTGCATTCTTATTTCCATACCGAAGTTTCAGCGTGTAAATAAGAAATGTACTTCAGTGTTTCAACATTTCATGTATGGCAAAGCTGTAGCAAGCCAAAAAGTGATGAAGAGAAGTCCTTTTTTTTCTCTTCAATTGAAAAGCTGAGGGGTTGAGGATCTCTAGCTTGAAGCACCATTCTAAGGGAGTGAAAAAAGATTGTTTTTTTTAATATTTTTGCTCTTTGCCTGAAGAACTGAGGGCACAGAGCACCATATTGGGAACTGGCATCAGGCACTAGATGGGGGTTTATATTAGTTCGCAGAAAGATATTTCCAGCAAACGCCTCTTCATCAACACGTAACCATCAAAAATCACTTCTGTAACTCATGGAATTTTGCCAGGGCAATGAAACAATTGCCCTGCAGCACAACAGAACACAATTCACTAACTCAAATCCACCCAAGTGGGGGGTTTCATTCCCACACACCCCCCTAACTATATATACCAACTCTAAGGTTGCACTACAGTGGGAAATGGGCAAAGTTGTGTAGCTGGCCAACTGCTGGGAAAATTCAGTGAATTGCAGAAGTGATTTTTGAAAGTTAGGTGTCGATGAAGAGGTGTTTGCTGAAAATATCTTTTGGCGAACTAATATAGACTCACTAGATGAAGTACCAATGGCTCTGTATGTTCCTCATGATGTATGAAGTATATACATTTGAAGCTTGCTTTGTCTCATCTTGTCTGGCAGAGACCTCTGTTTATATTTAGTACTGAGGAAACATAGAACCTAGCAATCTTGAGACATTTCTTTCAACTGTAAACAAAGGTAATCCTGTCTTCTAATCATTTTATTCAGATCTTGGAGATCAGCACATAGGGGAAATCTTGTCTCTGTTTACAACAGCTGACCACACTATTCACCTAGTCTGTTGATCCCAATTGCTTCTATATGACACC